>NC_055974.1:20763189-20791521 GCF_018492685.1 Alosa sapidissima
TAGAAATACATAACGCTTTACAAAATATTAACGCAGTTAACACATTTCGTATAACTACTTCCTTTGTGGGGGGCTGACGTCACGTGACCTGCAGCCGCCAGACTCTCTCTCTCTCTCATCATATGCCCAAACTTTTAAGGATATTTTCAAATGTATCTTGTCAAAACTAGCAAAATTCACAGAATATCCTAGTTTAATATAGTTACAAGTGAATATGCAATCGGTTTGTCAAAACACATATAACCCCAAAAAATTATTTTTACAATGCCAATAGAACTCCCTGTAAAAGACGAATTGTGAATGACAGCTGAAATTTCGCCACGACTGCACTGAACGTTACTTCCTAATTGCTAAATGGATCATAAATTTGGACAGGGGTGCGCTGTGTGCACGCTGCTGTAAACCGTAAAAGTGAAAACAAGCGCTGTGCTGTCCCATTCCTGCCATATATTGACCCCTTAAAGCGATGGTTCGGAGTAATTTCAACCTAGGGTCCTTTGCACCATGACCCCGAGCCAAACACACTTTTTTTACGGGCTTTTCCCAAATCATGGAAGAAACGTCGACGCAGCGGTATAGTAGCAGATGCAGAAGCAAGTGTTATTTAAATAAACTCCTTAAAACTCCTGGTGCACTTACAAACTTTCTAATGCCTCGTTATTGGACTAAAGGTCATAGTTGTACTACTGCAGAAGTTTCGTACCATTCAGGGCATTATTAGTGGGGTAATTTACGAACTAACGTCATTAGTTTCTGACAGCGCTACTCGACCAGGGTTCTAGCAAGGGAAAAAAGGTTCTGGGAGGGTGTTTGGCTCGGGGTCATGGTGCAAAGGACCCTAGGGTGAAATTACTCCGAACCATCGCTTTAAAGGGCGAATGGAGGAGAATCTCTTTCTCTCTTACTCAGACACATACATGCATGCACACACACAGCCCCCCACCACCACCACCAAATACACACTCGCGGCCCTTCTCTGTCCATCTCTGTCCATCTAAATCTTCTTGGCGCATACACAAATGGCTCTTTCCTGGCCCAAGTTTTCTCTCTAAAACGACATAGTTCTGTGTGTAGTTTATGATGCAGTTGTGTCACAAATATACAGCCTTTGTGGTTACTCATTAATTTGGTAATTCAATATGTCTTTAAAGAAACTTTAGTCTTTAGGGGGGAATTTAGTTTTTTAAATCATGATTAATCTAGATGAATTAATTTCATTTTCTTTAATCGTTTGATAGGCCTATATTTTACACTTATTGGTTTCATTAGACTCTGCTAACTATGTGTGTGTGTGTGTGTGTGTGTGTGTGTGTTCTCTGACCTGTTCCTTCAGCTCATCTATAGTAGCCTCGGCATGCTTCATCTCCTCCACCAGCTTGTCCTTGTGTGTGCGCAGAGTGTCCAGCTCAGTGTTCTTCTTCTCCATCTGCTTCTGCAGCTTCCACGTGCTCCTGCTTCTCAGAGGCAGACAGGTCTCGCATCCTACACACACACACACACACACACACACACACACACACACACACACACACAAGAATGTGAGAGAGCACTTTATGGGTCATGGGTCTGTGGTGGTGCAAAGAGTCAACACACACATCTGGTATCGCATGTGATCTGCTGCAGGAGTTAGGACTTGAAAGCGTTATTCCTGGATCAGGGTTTCTCTATGCCCCTACACTCACTCATTCACTCTCACCCATACTCATGCTTTCACTCTATCCCTCTTTCACTCTATCCCTCTTTCACTCTATCCCTCTTTCACTCTATCCCTCTTTCACTCTATCCCTCTTTCACTCTACCGCTCTTTCACCTCTACCACACTTTCACTCTACCACACTTTCACCCTCACTCTACCACTGTCTCACTCACTCTTTCACTCTACCACTGTCTCACCCTTACACTTTCACTCTACCCACACTTTCACTCTACCGCACACTCACCCTCATTCTTTCTCTCCCTCACTCTACCACTTTTACTCCACCACTCTTTCACTCTATCACTCTTTCAGTCTCTCACAGACAAATCCAGCAGGATATAGAGAGTAGCCTGGTTCCTCACTGACCAGAGCGTCCTTCAGCCGGCTGTTCTGCTCCTCCAGTTGCTTGACATGGTAACTGGACGCAGCACCGTCCGAGCCTACGAGAGAGAGCGGAGACATATGTGTTATAAGTTGTGTGTGTGTGTGTGTGTGTGTGTGTGTGTGTGTGTAGAGTGAAGTCTAGTGGGTATGCAAGCATATAAACAGCCTCATAGCTGGTGGTGCAGGGCAAGCATGCATGTGTCTGCTCGTTTTACATTGCTAATCTATTTCATGACTAAATCAACAATACATCTTGAACATGTATTTATTCTGCTCTGATCTCCAGATCCATGGCATGAATAAAACTCTGTGTGTGTGTCCCTTTCTCCTTGATCTCGTGCTTGAGGATGTCCAGGTCACTGATGAAAATAAAAGTGTGTGTGTGTGTACCTTTCTCCTCGATCTCGTGCTTGAGGATCTCCAGGTCCATGGTGAGCTCGTCCACCTTCTCCTTGAGGCCCTCCACCTCCGCCTGCAGGGACTCGGCCCTCTCCTCGGCCATCTCCTTGTCCAGCGTGGCCATCTCGATGGCGTCTGCCGTGTCCGCCATCTCCTCCATGTAGCGGTCTTTCGCCTCCAGGGCATCACGCGCTTCCTGGAGAGAGAGAGAGAGAGAGAGAGAGAGAGAGAGAGAGAGAGAGAGAGAGAGAGAGAGAGAGAGAGAGAGAGAGAGAGAGAGAGAGAGAGAGAGAGAGAGAGAGAAAGGGAGAGTCAGAGAGAGATGTGTGTGTGTGTGTGTGTACACATCTCTCTACCGTCTTGGCATCTTTGAGCTGCTTCTGCAGGTCGTTCTGCTGCTCCTGCATCTTTACACGTGTGTGTGTGTGTATGTGTGTGTGTGTACGTCTCTCTACCTTCTTGGCCTCCTTGAGCTGCTTCTGCAGCTCGTTCTGCTGCTCCTGCATCTTGCTCTTCCACTCCTGCAGCTGCTCCAGCTGGATCTTGTGCTTCTCCAGCTCCTTCAGCTTGGCCTTGTCCTCCTGACGCTTCAGCTTCAGCGTCTCCAGCTTCTCCTCCAGGTCCTTCACCTGGCCACGCAGGGCCTCCTCCTCCTGACGGGGAGAGAGGGATGAAGAGAGGGGGGGGGGGGGGAAGAGAAAGAGGGAGGAAGAGAAAGGGAGAGATAGAGGAACAGGGGGAGAGAAAGGTGAAGATGGAAAAGTGTAGAAGAGAAGGAGATGAAGAAGATATAGAGGGGAAGAGACAGGAAGAGTGCAGAAAGAGAAAGGAAGAGAAGAGAGGGATAGAGAGAGAGAGAGAGAGAGAGAGAGAGAGAGAGAGAGAGAGAGAGAGAGAGAGAGAGAGATTGTAATGGAAGAAAGAGGAGAGATAAAGAAAGAAAAATAGAAAGAGTTGGCATGAAGGGAGGGGAAGAGGGTGATCCATTTATTAAAGAGCACTGTACTGGATCAGAACAGGTGGTCTGGAGAGCATTTCCATACACTCAAATACCGACTGGCCAGAGGATAGTGGGGGGGGGGGGGGGGGGGGGGCAGCTGATGTGAAAAACACACCCTCACACCCTTAGTCTTAGTCACTCACACACACACACGCTTTTGTTGTGTGCATGAAACACTCCACATGCACGTGAACAGACAAACCCAAACACACACAATGCACAGCAACACACACACACACACACACACACGCAGCCTTGTCTTCTGTAACAGAACATGCTTCCCAACACCCAGGTGTGTTAATTAAAACTCAAATCAGTGGCGAGAGAGAGGAGAGAGAGAGAGAGAGAGAGAGAGAGAAGAGAGAGAGAGAGAGAGAGAGAGAGAGAGAGAGAGATTTTCAGGAGAGCATACGCAGTAAGAGTGGTGATAACTGCTTTCAAACATTGTGCACTGCAGACCCGGTTCACTCATGCAGGTGGTCTATATTACAACCCTACCTGTTTAGACAACAGAGGCTCCCCCTGGAAGGGTTAAGGTATTGTTGAGACATGGAGCTAGAGCAACTAAGTAAGTGTGTGCACATGGCTTATACAAAAACATTCTTAAAGTACCTCGGGCATTGTACCATTTTAAATTAAAACACCTTTCTAGTGATGGGAAATTGTGCAACACTATTGTAAAGGACAATTAATAAAATAAAACAAGTTCACAGCACACACAGTCTGAACTTAACAAGGACTGCTTATAACAACAGCAGTCATTAATACCCAATGTCTGTATCTACATTAATATGTAGAGTTCAGGAATGTTGATCAAGGAATTGAGAATCAATATTTGTACCGGTACATAGATGCATTTACCTTTAATTTCAGACTTTGATAAAGATAATATAGATACAAGTATGTGCTTGTGCGCGTTTGTGTACATTGGTCATGTGTGCAGATATGGGTGTGTGTATTGTGTGCTTAGGGCTTGAAGGAAGTGTTGTTGGAAGTGTGTGTGTGTGTGTGTGTGTGTGTGTTGGACAAACCTTGCTGCTTGTGGCTGTAGGCGGGGGCACCAGAGGGAGCAGGTGTGCCCCGGGAGTGGGGCACCACCGGAGCTCCCAGTGCAGTCTGGGAAGGCGTGGCCGGCTCATTCTCCAACAGAGTGGAGCTCCTCCGAGCAGCCTGGGATGGAGTCTGAGAGAGAGAGAGAGAGAGAGAGAGAGAGAGAGAGAGAGAAAGTAAGAGAGAGAGGACAGAGAGATAGAGGAAGAAAAAAGAAGAGAGAGAAGAGAGAAAGAGAGGGAGAGAGAGAGGACAGAAAGGGAAAGGGAGAGGGAGAGAGAGAGAGGAGAGAGAGAGAGAGAGGACAGAAAGGAAAGGGAGAGGGAGAGAGAGAGAGAGAGAGAGAGAGAGAGAGAGAGAGAGAGAGATAATGTGAATGGTTGTAACCAGTCTTGACTTATGTTCCGTAAGTGTTCAGCAATGCTAAATTGAGATGGTGCAGTCCAGGTTTAACCACTACCTTAGTGACGCCTTAGCGATATAAATATAAACCTCTGAAAGGCCCAATAGTGCCATAACACCAACCTATTCCACTCACCCAACACTGTGGCAAGAGACTCAACACTGGTGAAAAACTCTCCCTTTAACACCATGGTGAAATCCTGAGACGGGAGACTACACAGTGTGCTTTAAAAGGGACTCGTTTGGTTAAGTTATCTGAAGGAATGCCTAAATTGAACATTACATTAGTTACATTACAGCTGCTCCCCTCGGGACAGTTTTGGTACGCTCTTCTGGACTGAAGAAAACTGTTCACTAAAGGGAGGGGAAAAGGGGGGGATTGGGACATACCATTATGAGGGAGGGGAGGGAGCTGGCGGAGGTGAGACGGCCTGGAGTTGTCCACTGTTCTTTCACGATAGACACTCTTTGTTAGTTCTCAACATGTGTATTCACAGAGTAAATAATCACCCCCAGCTTTTGTACAAATCTACTATGAAACTTCACACTCCTAATAGTGGTGCAAGGCTTTATATTAACACCCAAACTTAAAAAGTGTTTTTTCCCCCATTATTTTCAAAAATGCATAAATACTTAAATTATTGTTTGTTTAAAAGTAAACACCTCTTGTGTAGTACTCGTGAGACTGTTTAAGGATAACTTATGTGCAGAAGGGAGTGCATGCATGCGTTGAGGGATGAGGGGGTTCCATGCTACATTTCCCCAGCCTGCTTTGCGGCCACACAATCGCTCACCTTGGTGTGCCGGACCGCTGACTGAGGGATGAAGGGAAGGTTTTTTTTCGGAAAGGAAAGGCAGATAGCACACACAAGAAGAGAGACAGACAGAAAGACAGGCAGGTAGATAGACAGACGGGTATTTAGGCAAGACATACAGTAGACAGACAGGTAGGATTGAGATAGACAGGAGAACCACTCATAACAGGAGCAGGAGAAGATACAGAGAGGCACAGACAAAAAGGGTTAGAAAGGGTTAGTAGCCCTGTACAATGAATAGGAAAAACTGAGTCATCTAAATCCCATAGGGGGCGAATATTATACACTATAAGGGTCAGGTAAGGATAGGGAACAAAGGACCCAACATTCCTGCCGCTGTCCTTCTACCTTCTCATTTTCATTGGTGTATTTCCCCCATATTTGAAACAATGTTGCATAATAAATATTCCCAGTTTGCATCTGACAAAATTCACATGAAAGTGGAAAAGACTTGAAGCTTGTACAAGGTTACAATCTTGACAGGACAAATGCAAAACAACAGTCCACCCATAACTCCAGGGAGCTATTGGACACTGTCCCAAACAAAGAAGTGAGATAATGCATCCAATGGAGCAAGCTGAACAAGGTGAAAGTGTATGAAGAAACCAAGATCCTCTAGATCTTTAAAAGAGGATACAAAGACAACAGCCATGAAATTAAAGATGACAGTCATAAACACAAACGAACCAACAAGTGGAGCATCCATTCTGAGCTAGTCAAACCAAAAAGAGAGTGGATTCTGAAGGAATAACAAAAGCGAGAAAAGACAATGTGCATGAAACAGCTTAGCCAAGACCCAGACTCAGACGAGTGCACACACACACACACACACACACAGAGATACCGGTACCTTCCTAACTGATGGCGTCTTTTGTCCACATAGGCAAGAGAAAAATTAACAGGAGACACAAAAACACAACACACGGTTAAGCTACCCGTCTCAATTCCATTTCTAGTCAGGGTTCCTTAGCTGGAGTTGGGTTGGAAGGTCAAATGAAAACAAAGAAGTGTGTTTACCTGCTTGCCTACTTTGGGAGTCTCTGGCTCTGGAAAAAAAGAAAAAGACAAAAAACAATGACACACACTGCAAAAGTCCAGGTCCAGATCCAAGCAGTGTACCAGACCCAGCTAGGCTTGCACTTTAGCTTTCATTTAAAGCTGTTTATTTGACATGTGATATGTGGTCATGTCCACAGTCTGTATACAACACAAGTTCATAACCTTAGCATCGGGAGTCTAGTTTGTTTATTTTGTTTGTTTAATTTAAGGCCATTTCAGCAACTAAGGCTATTTAATGGTGAACAGTGTGTGCTAGAGAAGCTTAAATATGTGTTTTTTTTAAATCTATACTAGTAAGATATTCTAAAACCTTCAAAGGTGGGACCTTACTCCACAGTTATGGAATTTTGGTGATAAAATTGTTGTCTTTTGGTTTTCAAGGCAGGGCGAGAGTCTAGTTAAGTTAACTCAAGAGTAAGTGGTAAACCTTCTAATAGGTGCCCCATGGATTATTTCTCTCTACAAAACAAAGTTTACCCCCCTCAGCCCCCCCTCCCCCAGCTATCTGTTTGTGGAAGAACAGACTCTCACCTTTCTTGGGCAGCTTGGCAATGCCAGAGTCAGGGGTCTCTGGGGAGGTGGCAGAGCTTCCACCCTCATCCAGCATTTGAATCTGAGAGAGAAATCACATCTCTTTCCATACCAGTCCTGCACAACAGTGGCACCTCAACATTGCTTATTTTTCTTGATGATGATAATTAAAATCCAGGTCTCACTGAACGTTAAGAAACCATATGAACACTCACACATGTACTTGTACACAATCCCCTAACACACACACACACATTATTTTCATTATGTATCATTATATTTTAAAAATATCTGGCTAAGTATAGGGACATGGCCTAAGTCGCTTTTGGACAAAAGCGTCTGCCAAATACCATAGCCATAACCTGGGGGAGTGTGCTCACCTGCGACTGCCGCACAAAAATGCCGTGGTTCTCCTCACAGGTGAAGTAGCGCTTGCCCTGCACGGTGCCATCATTCTTGCCCCTGGCTTCGTCCAGGATGACGCCCACCCACTTGCCCGTGGCGAAGAGCGTGGCACCCACATATGCCACCGTGCCGCGCTCACCCTTGCCAATCACCTCCACCCGCGAGCCCACCTTGGCCGGCTTGCCTCCTCCGTCCGAACTCATGCTGCCGAGGACGCTGCTGCTGAGCTTGGGGGGGGGGGGGGGGGTTACAGGAGAAGAGACAAGGCAAGCATGAAGGTGAATTCAGACATCGTCACAAATCACTCGTTGCCTCCAAAGTTGACGGTTTAACTTTGATTGGTTTAACTTTGTTGCTTGTCACGGCATTTTGCTTTGCCAATGGTTACACTGCCTGCAACCGCTGCAATCGCAATGCTGAATTTCATTAACATTCCATGATGTTTTATTGCTATCCATCACTGGATTGTTTATCAGTTGCTAAAATTAAGGGGCACCGCATGCAAATAGGTTTAGATTACTGGTTAAATTTTGGTTATGTTATGAATAACTGGACCAGTCTTTCACCACTCTGTATTGATGGGACTGCTACACGCTTCCTACTTCCACACTAATGTTGCAAGTTGATACATTTGCCTTTCCAGACCACAATCCCATCAAACACGGAGCTGGAAGCAACAGGCCGGTGAAGTGAGGCTAAGAAATGACGGCACAATAGCAGGATGTGGAGGTGGGGTGGGGTGGGGCAGGACAGGGAGATTGTCGTCTTCCTTTGCAACAGCTATACCAACTGTTTGACAATGTTAAACTGTAGGCCTAGCATATAGCAAGTAGTATAACATGTTGCAAACATATAGCAAGTTTCAAGGCCTAGCTTAGGCTATATGTTGCATTTTTACCCACTTGTCACAACTTTCTATAAACTTTCCAGGCTTGTAATAATTTATTTAAACAAGTATTTGAATACTGAGCATGATAAATAGAATTTACAGATGCTATGCTGTAAAATAATCTCTGATGTGTTGTGATTAGGGCTGTCAATCGATTAAAAAAAATAATCTAATTAAATTACACACTCTGTGATTAATAATCTAAATTAATCGCATATACAATTTTTGCTGTAAAAGTATTTTAAATATTTAAATTCAAATGAATCATTGAATAATCAGCATTAGTGACACTAAAGTTCAAAAACTCTTTTATTATTATTTTCACTGTTCAAATAAAAGTTTTTTTTTTCACATACAAGGCATTTCAGGCCACAGATATAACCTGGACACAATGAAAATTAATTAACACTCCCCTCAATGTCAACACTTATTTCTTTGCATTGATGTCCGACTATAGAGTTGATGAACTCCGGTGATATGCAAATTCCTTGCCGCAGACATGGCAGAGGACTTTATTTTCAACACTTTATTTTTTATCAACATCAGGCCATTTTTTTTAAAGTAAATGTTCCAATCAATGATCCAGGCAGCACGTTTTCTTCTCTATCCTTCATTTTACAGTCTGACTAGAACGGCTTGGGATCAAAGGTCATACGGAAATCGATTAATCTGCACTAATTTTTTTAATTAGTTAGTTAGTCTCAAATTAATTAATCGAAATTAATCAGTTATTTTGACAGCCCTAGTTGTGATGTATAAATGCATGGCCCAGCATTCTTATGGAGATTCAAAAGTCCGAGATGGAGGAGGTCTGTGTTCTCTGATCCATCATTTCTATAAGCTGACTCACAGAATGGGAATGAGGGGCTACAGATAAAGGTGGATTTATAACTGTACTACCAAGTACCCGTATCTGTTGAAAGATCTCTAACCTGGACAATGTGTTGCAGTCATATATGCCTGCCACCAACTAGGTTGATTGAGTCACAACATCCCAAGAGGGAGAAAGGATTTAGGCTTTTTTTTTTTTTTTTTAGTACATCAACCCTCTTCTCCGGCAACCACCCAACTTTTGCAGGCTGATGGAGAAATGGTGACACATTCATAGTCATATGCCTCCTCAGAGAAGACCTCTTAGGCTGTCTTACAACGAGCTCCACTGTTTCTGAGTAAGGAGCCCTAGTCACGATGGACCAACAAATAAAATTAGAACCATCCATTGCAATCATATCCTGCAGGCTGAATCACATGTCTGGTCTATGGGAAAGAGAGAGACAGGGAATAATTCTGCCTCATTTCCCCCAATTCAAGAGTAGATAGAGATAGATTAATTCCCACTATTCCAAGAAGAAGAATTTGACAGATTAAGCCAACATTAAGCCAGATGAATGACAGCCAGTGAGTTAGGGTTGTTGAGAAAATAAATGCAACGCAAAAGGAGAGTTTAGTTGCTGGGTGCTTGATCGCTGGGAAACCGCAGGAGAAAAACACATGTTTGCTTGTCTCTGCACTGTTCAGCTGTAAGGTATCAGTTCTGGTACAGCGGTTGGTGCAGTCATCAGCTTTTCGCTACCATCAGCAAAAGGAAGATAGTAGGCTACATAGCTTTACAGAAATCCACTGGCACTTGGCAGGCTACTTCCGCGGAGAACTTGTGAGAACACTGCTACACCAACACAGAAACTGCGCAAACCACAGCATAATGTCGCGGCCGCGGTGAGTGCTCTACTAATCTCATTCTCTTACTTAGGCTATAAGTAAACTATGCCTAAGATGTATATCAGTGTGGATTGATCAGTATGAAAATGGCTTTTTTCCCCCTTAATAATAGCAATGCAAAAATGTCCCTGTTTTGACGAATACAAATATTCTTGCGAATCATTCACGCTACCAGACAATTAGGACTAGCAGTTAACACTTTCATGATGTCCAACTGGCTATCCTAACGCCACGAAGTTATCGATAAGTTATTTAACGGTAACGTTACTGCACTGATTCACAAAAAGACAACAAAGGCGACAAAGTTGCTTCATGACACTTACCCTAGGGGTGTACGAGTGCCTCCTTGACATCGACATGTTGCTTTTCTATATTATTTTAATAGTATGACAGTAGTCGCTTTGCAACCCTCGCCTTTAACACGCTCGGCATAGAGGGAGGGGGCATTTATGGTGATGGTGATCTTCACGTTACGTTACTGACAATGCCCATGGCAACCAGTTCCAGTGATGGAATGGGTAGCGTTGCTTTTCGGTGCTCGTGCATCATTCACTAACATTACAGGGCTAGTGTCACCATCAACGATACAAGTTATCTAGCTAGCTGCTAATAAAGCTAAAAACAATCAACAAAACAGACACATTTAAGCACACTGATGGATTTGACAGAGAATGTAAGGTAAGTTAAGGCTTCGTGCATATTTGAAAGGCTAACGTCACTGAAGGGTGACAAATTACTCTATTTTAAACTCAACGTGGAATTTGTGCAGCTTTTGAATTGACGATAGGCGACATTGATAATACACGAATAAGTTAGACTCAACCTCAGCAGCTAAGTTAGCATTGTCTGCAACTAAAGGAGTGGCCCCCGCACAATAATCTAACGTTAGCTAACTGTATATATCTATAGCTAACTGTTAGCTGGTGATAACGGATTTATAATGGATTAACGTTTCAATTGATTAGTTAAGGAGAGCATTGTTGCTCTTCAAAACGTTTCAATATGTGCCTTAGCTTCTATATTCCCAATAGCTTCTAGACTTCAACAGTATTTTCTGCCATGCCTTTGTAAAAACAATCAGTCAGCAAGTTCCCTGTTTTTAGCATACCAGCTAACATTAATGTGAGGCTGACTGTCAAGGTAGCCCCCAAGCTAACGTTAGTTGACGCTACACCTGAACGATAGTATCATAATATCATAACGTTATGCCCTAAAAGAGGTTGTGAAACGTTATATCTCGTTTGACATTATATGCTGTAAAATGGAGATGACCACCATAACATTAGCCTTTTATGTTAACACTAGTTGTTATCGTAGGCTAGACACTTTTTTGTTTAGCTAGTAAGCTAACAAGCTAATCAAGATTCATCTAGCTAACTTTATCAGAGATTACTGAAATGCAACAACACAATAAATGTCTGGAACATACCTGCTAACACAGTCTGTCTTTTAAAAGTGTTTCCCTTTACGAGTATGTTTACCCGTGGATTTTATCTGCAAAAACCATACGCCCTTTTTAAGTCAAAAGACAGATCGCCCTGATGCCGACTACCGTTTTGTCAACTTGACACGCAGTAGGAACAATAACTTCCGGGTTAGTACAGACAGTTCTTTGAACAGAGGCCCGGGTTCCAGTAGCCTACTTCTGTGACAACTAATTAAATTAATTGCAACATTTGGAGTGCAGACTGTTGTGATGGGAAATACATTGAACAATTGCATTTCAGGTGATATTTTCTCTAAGCACACCCTCGCCTTTTTCCACACCTACAACATTCTCTATTACTTTCATCCTCTCTCACTCACTATCTCTGTTGCTATTTCTACCTGCTCTGACATTGAAGAATTAGTCACTCTCTTTAATGCATCCTGTCTTGAGACCTTAGGCTGTGTTGCCCCACTAAAACAAAAGCGTGTCAAAACTATCACCACTGGTTAAATGCCACGACCCGTTCTGTCAGAAAGTCTTGCAGGAAAACAGAGCGCAAATGGAAAAAAGAGAAGCTTCAGGTCTTCTATGACCTTTTCAGAGATTCTCTAAAGACCTACCAAAACTCTGTTAAGGCAGCAAAGGTTGAGTATTATGCTCAGCTTATCAACAATAATGCTCATAGGCCAAAAGTTTTATTTAATACCATTAACTCTATTATAAATCCTGCCTCTGCGTCATCTACTCTTGCCCCTTCAACAGAAATCTGTGAGAAGTTCCTCAACTTCTTCATCGATAAAATTGACAAAATAAAATCGTGATAGAACTTTCACCTAGCTGCCTCCAACAATTTCAGGCTATATCTTCCTCCCAGCTTTCTGAGGTGGTCTACCATATGAAATCTACATCCTGCCACTTAGATGTTTTACCTGCACGCCCTTTTAAAGAAGTTTTTACCATCATCTGCCCTCTTGTATTGGCCATAATTAATCACTCACTAACCAATGGAGTGGTCCCCTCAGGTTTTAAATGTGCAATTGTGCAACCTTTTCTTAAGAAACCTAACCTTGAGCCCAGTGACCTGAAGAATTATAGGCCTATTTCTAAATTACCTTTTCTGTCAAAGATACTAGAAAAGGTTGTCCTCTCTCAAGTTTCTTCTTATCTGAGTGAGTTCAATATATGTGATAAATTCCAATCAGGTTTTAGATCTCTGCACAGCACTGAATCGGCCTTGCTTAAAGTCCAAAACGACATTCTCTTAGCAGTTGATTCTGGATCTTGCGCCCTCTTGGTGCTTCTTGATCTGGGTGCAGCATTTGACACCATTGACCATAACATCCTATTAAAACGCTTGAGGATGAAGTTGGTCTCCAGGGTTCTGTTTTGCAATGGTTCTCTTCTTATCTTAGTGATAGATCATTTTCAGTTAGTTTAGGCAATTTCTCCTCTTCCTCTGCCCTTATAAAGTGTGGTGTTCCTCAGGGTTCCATTTTGGGCCCTCTTTTATTCTCTCTTTATATGCTACCCCTTGGCTCAATTTTTAAAAAGTATAACATTCAGTATCACTGCTATGCAGATGACATTCAGTTTTACCTGCCTGTTAACACTAATGGCATTTGTTCCTTGGAGAATATTTTTAACTGTCTCAGTGACATCTAATGCTGGATGGCAAGAAACTTTCTTCAACTGAACGAAAGTAAAACTGATATAATTATTTTTGGCCCTCCAAGTGATGTTTCTATCTTTAAAAATGCACTAGGATCTCTCTCTGCAAACTGCCACAGTGAAGTAAAGAATCTTGGGGTTTTCTTTGACTCCTCTTTAAATGTTAATAAGCAAGTAAATAGTGTGGTCAAAGGCAGCTTTTTCCAGTTAAGAACCATTGCAAAACTGAAGCCCTTTTTGTCCTTCTCCGATCTTGAAACTCTTATACATGCTTTCATAACATCTAGACTAGATTATTGTAATTCATTATATGCAGGCCTGACCCACTCCACTCTCAACAGACTTCAGCTAGTTCAAAATGCAGCAGCTAGATTATTAAGTGGCTCTAAGAAACGTGAGCATATAACTCCTGTGTTGGCTAAGCTGCACTGGTTACCTGTGGAGCACAGAGTTAAGTTTAAAATGTTACTTTTTGTCTTCAAAGCCCTCAGTGGTTTGGCACCTAGTTACATAGGTGACCTACTAATTCCTTACAGCACTCCAAGATCACTTAGGTCTTCATCTCAGAATCTTCTCTATATCCCCAAAACACACCTTAAAACTAAGGGTGATAGAGCCTTCTCTATTGTTGCCCCACAACTCTGGAGTACATATTAAGTCCTCTCCAACCATTGACTGCTTTAAGTCTAACTTAAAGACTTTCATTTTCTCCCAAGCTTTTAATCTACCTTAATACCCCCCCCCCCCCCACACACACACACACACACTCTTTATTCTTTATTTTATTTTTGACCAATTTGTTTATTATTTCAATTATGTATTTATTTTCCCCCCATGTTATGTTATTATTGTTGTTGTACATTGTCATTGTTTTATGTTTGTTTGTAAGCACTTTGGTTCAACTCAGTTGTTTTTAGATGTGCTATAGAAATAAAGTTGACTTGACTTGACTTGACTTAAAATAACCTTTAGGATGTATCTGATTGTTAGAGACTTTGTTATGTTGCATTTATATTTTCTTAGTGTTGAAGCATAGACCCGATTGGTGTAGTAGGCCATCCTGTGCCGCGCCACCTAAACTCTCATTCCAAGATCATATGCCAAGCATTTGAAGGTTGTTTCAATAGTCTGAATTTGAAAAGTAAATCTATGCTATTCCTCATCTGCCTTATTTGCTACAATAGATGTACATATGATATTAGCAGACTGAAAAAGCTAATCGCCTCCTTACACCAAATACATAAATGCACCAGCAGAGGGTAGCATTTCGTCCTTTAGGGTTTTCTAGACATTTTAATCGAGTGAGAATTCTCAGGCTTTTGAAATCAAATACCTACAATATTGTACATAATCAAGATGGCCGACCCAAACTCAAAGCAGAATGCGAATCAGAAAAGGTATTGCTATTTAACTCTTTTGCCTGTAGTTGGTCATTATCAACTTTTAGGAATGTCTACAAGCCTTTGTGAGGGTAGACAAATGACTACTTCCGATACTCCATACAGCTTCCAAGATTATGTGTAATTTAAGGCGGTGGCTGGCTGGTTTAAAATCATCACGATCAAAACATCGACTTGCTCATAACTAACGTTAACAGTTCGGAATATCCATCGATATAGGAAGGTTTGGAAATATCACAATGTATTGTCGAATAGCCTACCAGTAACGCCTAATAACTAGCTAGCTAGCCAGCCATGTAGATGACACTTTAGGAGAATGTGACTAGCTAGCTGATCTAAGTGGCCAAGCTTGACAAGCCATCACAATTTCATTCTGCTAATCTGCATGTGAAAATAAACTTTCGTATTTTATTTTGCAGTGCAAAAATTGCAGCTGGCGCAGTCGTTTGTGTGGAGAGTGAAATCAGAGGCGATGTGACAATAGGTGCGACTCACTAGGCCTACTCTTTTTTTATGTCATTTTGCAAGAACATAATTTTTAATTGAAAAAGACCACTCAAACGTTACTCATGCACATCATCATCTTGTAGGTGCGAGGACTGTGGTGCATCCCAAAGCGCGTATTATAGCAGAAGCTGGACCTATAGTCATTGGAGAGGGGAACCTGATTGAGGAGCAAGCCCTCATCATTAATAGGTAACTTTAACATTGAACCGCAATGAGATGTTTGTCATTTATTGAGAGTTAAGCTAAAGCATGGCTCTTTTAACAGCTATCCTGAAAACATTATGCCAGACTCCGAGGATGTGGAGCCCAAGACGATGACAATTGGAATCAATAATGTGTTTGAAGTCGGCTGCGGTATCCTTTCACGAATTTGAAATTATGTGCATGACATAATTGTAATGCATTGATTGAACGGGAGGACATTGTCCTAATCAAAATGATCTTTGATTGAACCTCTCGATCAAGAATAATGACATCTGTAGGCCTATTCAGGTTTTGCAGTCAGCAGTGGCCTATTCAGTAGTTTAGCAGGTTAACTATTATTCACAGAATCAGCCTTAACCATTTGATTCAGTATCCCAAGCCCTGAAAATTGGAGACAACAATGTCATTGAATCTAAAGGTAAGACAAAGGCTTAGTTAGAGCATCCTATTGAACACATGAGACTAGCTGAAGTGGAGAGAGATATTGTTATACCTCTCAGCCTGTAGCCTACACAATGTACAGATTTAGTAAGAAAGAGCATAATCACTATCAAGATAAAAAGGTGATTTGGGATAGTTATTAATTCTTTATAGTGTTGTCATTAATTCATAGCCTGGAAACCAGACTCTCTGACTTCGCACTGTAGGGAAAGTCAGAGAGGCAGTAGGGAGTACTGTAGGGAAAAGAAATCGAGCGGAAGTATGTAGGCAGGCAGAGGCCAAGCTAATTAATTCAAAGACATGTTAAAAACAAATGTTTTAATTTAGAATGTTAAAGGAACACGCCAACATTTACCATCTCCCCCAGAATTAGATAAGATGATACATACCCTTCTCGCCTCGTCTATATTGTAATGTAGATGTAAGTTGTTTGAGAAAAAAAAACACCTGCTGAATAACTAAATCATTACAAGACAACCATTAAATAACTGTCTAACTAACTGTCCTGTCCTTCAGCGGACGTGGGCCGTAACGTGATGCTGACTAGCGGCTGCATCATCGGCGCGTGTTGCCAGGTGAACACGTGTGAGGTCATCCCAGAGAACACTGTCATCTATGGGTCCGGCTGTATGCGGCGGATCCAGACGGAGAAGCCACAGGTAGGGATGGAGTGACTCTGTGTGTGTGTGTGTGTGTGTGTGTGTGTGTGTGCGTGTGCGTGTGTGTGTGTTGCTTTATCTATATTCAGTTAAAGCCATACCAGTAACCAGGCCTGGAACTTCATAATTTTAAGGGCAAGGCCACTTGGCCTTCGGTTGGGCATATTTGGCAGGGGACACAAAGGCCACACGTCAGGGCACCAAGGCCAAAGTTAACTATACAGTAGGCTAATTATCCTAATTACCCTAATATTCTAACTGATAACGTTATCAACAACACATTATCAAATCGGAAAACATTACTTCACTACAGCAACACCTGTATAAATGTCAGCCGACATTAGACTATTGCTTCCCAAAGCTCCCTAATATCAGGGCAAGACACAATGCTTGGGTGGGCTTAGCCCACCGTGGCCCTAACCTGGGTTTTCCCATGCTGCCTTAAGCGCGCGCGCGATTTTATTCACGCTGCTAGGCAGCCTGGATTCCATGGACTTTGTTTTCACCTCAACGAAGGAACCAATCACAGAACGGAGGGGGACAGCAAGACGATGACGACACACCGATAGACATTCGTAGCGCCCAATAAACGGCTCTGGGCATTCGTAAACCACGTTTCAAATACGAGAAAATGTACATGTAGTGTTGTACTCAATGAGATGAGGTTTGCCGTTAGCCAGGCTACCGTAGCCCCTGCCTAGAGACAGACCCCTTAATATCTACATTTCTTGCCTTGTCTTCTGGCTGCTAAATGTAGGACTTTTCTTGCCGTGCTCTGTCACTTTCTCCACTGCAACAGAGACTAAATTGATTCGAGCTGTGAATGCTAAGATTATTTTGGGTTACAAATTAAAATCGCTATTAGTCAAACACAAAGCAGAATAGTCAAAGAAGGGGGCACCAAGGCCACAGTGGCCTGCGAACCTCCGATTTCCAAAAGGGCATCACGGCCATGCCATCATGGCCGCCGTGAAATTCCAGCCCTGCCCGTAACTATACCAACTATACTCAGTTGTTTGTAATCTGATGGGTGAAACAAATTGCAATTTGAGACAATAATGCATCATGCATAGGACATCAAATCAGACTGTATAAATGCATCAAACACATTGACATCTGTAGAAGATCAGTGGGGGGTACACATTAGTCTTTATTGAAATTTATCGAGATGGTGCTGTATCTATATCAGGCTGACTTGTGTTATTTTTTAACACATCATTAACTATAAGCTATGTTACCCATGTTGATTCTCAGCCTCAGACCCTTCAGCTGGACTTCCTGATGAAGATCCTACCGAATTACCATCACCTGAAGAAGACGGTTAAGAGCTCATCCACTCCTGCCAGGAGCTAACTTTATGTCTCACAGGATTCCAAACACGCTAGTCTAATTAGCCACATTAAAGAACTCAACTTGCACAAAGTAAAACGTGTATATCACTGCATTTTGTTGATTGCTATTTATATTTATCTACCGGTATGTAGACCATTGTTAATTTACTTTGTTTTGTTTTCTAATTTTGTTTTTGCTTGATATCTTACAGTTATTAAATACTTTTTAGTCTCATTTCCTAGTGTCCTTGTCTAGATAATGCAGCTAAACACATAGCATTTGCTCATTTCAGTTGTGGCTTTCTTATGGGTGGTTTTGACCAAAACTCCTTACAGCAGTTTTAATATCATAATATATTTCTGAAGCAAACAAGTCGGCAGTGGTATGTAATAAAATGTAGTGCACAGTACAGTAGACAAATAATGATAACCTAAGTTTTCATTTCTGTGATTTCAATTATGTCCACTAGGAGGAGGCAGAGAGGCAGACTTAGTAGTGGAGGGCAGGTGAGCTTTGGCCTTGTGTGACAAGAAGCAATACTGACAGTTTTTCAGAGGGCTATGACTTCAGCCTGGCACCATCAATACACAAAACAGAGTTTTTTTTAATAAAGAACTGAATTATTTCCTTTGTTACACAATGTGATATTTGACTATCCTTTCCTCCTGTAGCCTGGTGCACATACAGTGAACATGCCTTTTGCTTCTGTGTTCAAATAACATATTGATATCAGAATGCTTCACAAACACTAGTAGACTGAAGCTCATCAGATGCGACACCCTCTTTAAGGGTCCTGAAATGGCGACCCCCTGATCTGAGTGCCAAACCAAAGGCCACTGGTCTGTCCAGTGAGAATTAAGGATTTCTGACAAGTGACCTTTGCCTACTAGTGCACTCCCTTAGAATTATGAGAGGTGACCTATAGAATGCAGAGGCCCCACCTGGTTTTCGACAGAAATAATTAACGTCAACGTGACGACAGAAGAAGAACATTAAACCGCATCTCGCTACTGTTTATGAGGGCACCTGAAGGCTAGGTCCATAGGATACTATGCATGTGGAGCTGCATCACTGTGCCGTGAAAGATAAGTAAAGTACGGTAGCCTATTAGGCATGCTCGAAAACTAAGGCTGTTTTGTTGATTTCATTTTTTTGCTGTTCTGATTCTTTGGTTGGGCATTCAGGCTACAAGATTGAAACAGGGATTAAGAGCCACTGCAGGATAAACATCTGCATTGTCTATCATGCATTTTTGTGTTATAGACACATAATAGCTATCAGAAAATAACAATAAAGTTTGGTGCCCTCAGTTGGCACCGATCGGCCCAAAATGGGCCTTTGGCTGACATACCATATACAGTGCAAGGGCATGGTTGGATGCTTGATGAAAATGGAGTAATGGTACCTAACTGGACTGATGCTGACATCATGCCAGTTGAGCTTGTTGATATTCTTGAAAGGAAAGAAGGGAATGATGAGAGTGAGGATGATGAATTCTATCATGCGGAGGGCATAGCCTGAGTCTGACAGTGACGATGACTTTGAGGAAAGTTGGTAGTTGCACGTATGCTGCATATATGTATGTATACCTTGGAAAACATCACTATGTTTGCCTTTATTGAACCATAGCCACCATGACATATTCTGGTGACACATCCTTCTGTGCATCAGTTGTATGTGGTATTTAATAGGCTACTGTATATAATGCATGGTTATGGGATTTTGCAGACAGATAGATAAATAGATAGATAGATAGATACTTTATTGATCCCCAAGGGGAAATTCAAGGCGCCTTTGTCCAAAGCGACAAACAAATACAAAAACAACATAATATTTAAAATATAACAGGGAACAGACAATTAATATATTAATTGGTAAAATATTAATACACAATTATCTCTAGACTATATTACATTTCAAGTACTGTATATAGTTCCAACTTAGTTAATATTGACCACTTTATGTTAGCAATAGGTGACTTCTTCTCTCAAAATGTATTTATTTATTTTTTAATTTCATTTAAGTTAGAAAGTACCAAATACAGTGGGAATGAGTTTATTTCTTGTTAACATGACTATTCTAAAATGTTGGGACCAGGGCCACAAGAAAATACCATTGAGTTCAGTAGTGGCGTGACACAGGTTGACCCCTATAGCCCATGGACTATATGCCTATGTCAGGCCTAATACTATATAATAATATGGCTTAACACATAATCGAACTTTAGATTATTATATAACATGTCACATGCTGTTGACAACTTTTTGCATGAGCAATGGCCAATTTCATCTCGCATATGTCTTAAAATCTGTATTTTTCCACCACTTTGTACTGGTCAGAAAGTGGACTACCAGGTACAGTGGGAATGAGTTAATTTCTTGTTAACATGATTTTTCTTAAACTCTGGGACCAGGGCTACAAAAAAATACCCCTAGTAGTGGGGGGTTGGCCTATAGCTTGTAAATCTATATCATGCACGTCGTCAATGATAATTACACAATGTACAGGAACGTTTGTTTCAACCCAGCACATCATTGATCCTGATATGGATCTGTCTTAGAAGAAAATCTATAGGTGTGTTTGAAATAACTGCCCATAGATAGAATAGCCTACCATTCAGGATTGTTTGTGTGTGTGTGTGTGTGTGTGTGTGTGTGTGTGTGTGTGTGTGTATTGGGTGGCTCCCCATGCTAATATTGATAAACACATAGGTCTAGTATGGTTTATGGGAGCCAGGCAGTTCAGAGCATGTTTCTGCTACACAAAGTGTCAAATGACTCCATTTTGTTTCCACTATCCTGGGATAGATGAGAGGGTGGCATGGAGATCAGACCTGTGTGCGTCTACGCTCTGACGTGTGTTTGATTTGAGGAGAGTGATCCGTGATCAAAGAGGAAGCAGGCTTGATGGTCGGTCGGTTCTAATAAATGTCAAGTTATATTACGAGGCTAAGTGGAATGAACATGCCAAAACGTATCGATGATGCTTAAATCAGTGTGATGACTGCTGTCTAAAAATAGCAGCAGAGCTGTACACTATTCATGGGTAAATTGAACAACTTTCTTTCTCCCACTAATATGGATGATTTTCTTCACGGACATTTATGAATTAAAGAACGTACAACCAAATTTGCTCTCACAAGTCATTTAAAATATATATTTGCACATTCAATTTAAAATATTGGTCCCTTGGATAAGCCATAGCAAGTGATGGGCAAAAATACATTAAAAGGTATTTTGAGATAAAATATCAAATACTCTATAGTTTTAAGTGTATCAAAATAAACTACAAAATGCAGTAGCCACACCATGTATCAAAATAAATTACAGTATTTTTGTATTCTGAAAATACTCTTTAAAGAGAGCATGAAATCACTTAAAAAACCTTCCATATCTGCCTGTCTATTCCTTCTTCATACACTGACTCTGTTGATTAAGTGAACAGAGCTTAAAGCAACTCAATACAGTTGTGTACAGTTCTGTTACCTTAAAATAATGACTTCAAACTCATACAGAGAATGAAGGCTCTGACATTGTTCATGCATGCACACAGAATGCTTGATACTGCTTTAGGTGATACGTGGGGCAACTGTTTGAACAAGACAACCACATAATTGGTGCCATGTGTTCCGGATTGGATGATCATGTTTATTTGCCTATTGATGATTGAAGTTCTCAAGAAAAACAAGTTGCCCAATATCAATATGGAACGTGCCAGAACAACAATACTCAGGAACGTTGCCCAATGACATTTGTCAGAATGATTGTGTATCATCAGCTTTGGAGGACACATATTCATCACAGTCAATGTTGTTCCAAAGTTCTACCAAAGACAGGCAAACCTCTAAGTGTGGGTGAGCAAGTAACCATGTAAGTTGGGTAAGTAACCATGTAAGGTGAGCAAGTTACCATGGATTGGTGTGAGAGAGGGAGTGTATTGTGCGTGTGTGTGTGTGTGTGTGTGTGTGTGTGTGTGTGAGAGAGAGAGAGAGAGAGAGAGAGAGAGCAACCTACATGTTACTCATCTTGCACTGGATCATCATCCATGAATCTCAAAATTCTGATCACAACAAATCATGGCAAATTACTAACATCACATCAAACATAACATAACATCAAAATTACTAACAAAAGTATTGATTTTACCAAAATACGTATCTGGCAGTTTTTTTTAAACTATACATCAATATACACACCAATAAAGTATTTTGATACAAAATACACAGACATTTTCTTCAACTCAATAAAATACAAATTACAAAATACTATTTTCTTTTTAAAAAATACGTATTCTAAATACAACATGTATCACAATTACTGCCCATTCCTGGCCATAGGCTACAAACACGAGAACATGAATCTCTGTTATATTAGTTCGTTTTTTTCCCCTCTACTAGCTTTTACAAGTCAATCCTTTCCATGGAGTCAAGAAGGAATTTTGGAATGAATATTACAACCGAGTTGGTTAACGGTGTGGATATTTGTGTAGGGAGTGTTTGCCACAGGGGCCAAAGTTGAGTGGCCCACTCAATGACCCATTAAAACTTAAATCAGTCCATTTGTATGCGTGGACCGCCGCGACTTATGTAACCACCACGGCCTAGATTAGGAAAGCACTGCTAACAGGTAATGTGTGTGTGTCTGTGTGTGTGTGTGTGTGTGTGTGTGTGTTAGGATAGCACTGCTCACAGGTAATCACCGGCAGCATCAGCCTGAAGCAACAAAAGCACTACTATAAGAATGAGTCGTGTTTCTTTTATGTGTTACTCATTTGGCATTATGGTGTTGGAAACTGGGGGGGGGGGCAAGAATGTGTGTGTGTGTGAGAGTGTGTGTGTCAGACTTAAGGCGTGTGTTCGGTTGGAAGGCTTCCTTGCTCCTTGCCTCTGGCTCCTGGCCTCCGAGGACCGCGGCTCACTTCCTGCCTGGTGCCTCACAAAGGCCGGAGACCCATTGTTCAGCGCCGGGGTCGCACTCCAACAGGAACCTACCCGGGGGGGGGGGCAAGACAGGACAGGGGGGGTCGGATGACAAAGAAAAGCTCTCTCCGCTCCTCACCATTCTCCTGAAACGCCTGTTTCAATCCCCTTGTGTCTGAGTGTGCTTCTATTTTAAAAAAAGATGTGACAACAAGCACTTTGGCATTCACGTTTTTTTGCCACTTCACACAACAACCAAAAGACATGATAGTCATTCTGACAAATTATACTTTTCTTTTTGTCTTCTATATCTTCTATTACCACTAACTAATGCCATGAGCATTACAGCGGCATTAGAAAATCTCTTACAAGCTGTCTTGGCAGAGAAGAAAAGCAGTTCAATAGAAGTGTACACTCCTTGATGCAGCACACAAGGGTTAACAGGGCCCTGGCGAGGTCATGGTTTTATAGGGTCCTGCATACCATTTCAGTTTCACATCAAAACCTCAAACAGTGTATTTGGGCTATGATATCAGTTGTGCTATAACATTGGACTCTTGATAAACAAGGCATTTCCATATTTGGTTTGCTGTGGTTTGACCGTTCCCCCCCTCCCCCCTCCCTCTCTCCCTCCAAGAACTCACCCCATCTCTCTCTCTCTCTTTCTTGCTTTCCTTTCTCACACACACACCCTCTCCCTGGCTCTGCCTATTCTTACAGATAAACAGAACATGTGCTAAGTGCGGGAGACTTTTTTTATTGGCAGTGAACAAGCAGAGAGGCATTCTGATGATTCAACAACAGATAAAACATCAGAAACAGAACTGAGGGGGAACTCCTCTCGCTATCCTCTCTATCCAGCACATTCAAGAAGGGTTTCAAATGAGGAGAATTAGATAGTTGGCATGGCATTATTTCTCATGATGAATTAAGAGCAAGTTTTGTGTGTGTGTGTGTGTGTGTGTGTGTGTGTGTGTGTGTGTGTCTGTGTGTGTGTGTAATATTAGGGGTGTATTCGTACCAAACTGTTTACTGTATGTACAGGACTTTAGGTTCAATACAGATGTGTATACTGAATGTGTGAAAGCATAATTTTGCGTGCGGATCATGTTTCAAATCCAAATTCTCACACAAACATATTAAGTGGCGGACGTCAATTTATTTCATTAACTCCAAATACAAAAAATTAAAAATAATTGAGCCGTGGCTTCAACATCGAGGTACGTACCAAATCTTGATTTTTGTGTACTGTTACACCCCAATACACACATAGCCACTGTAAAACAAACAAGCAGAGTATATTACTGCAGCTCAAGTATGCTGAGCTGGCCTGTACACAGTGTGACATTTTAGCTCGTGGTGGTGCACTGCATGTGGGCCTGGCCTTAGATCCGGTGTCCTGTGAGTGTGGGAGTGCCGTGGCTTGATAAACACTGGTCCAGGCTGGCCTGTATCTATCTATCTGGCCCAGGTCCTGTCAGAGGCAGCTGAGACACATCACTTGCACTCCTCCACTCTCGTGCTCTCCTGTCCTGCTTCTCTTATCCCCTCCCCCTCGCCCGGGCTTGGAGGAATGGTGTTTCTGGTGTTTTGTTGATATGAGAGTGTGTGTGTGTGTGTGGGGTGTGGGGGGGGGGGGGGGGGGGGGGGTAGAAATATAAACATCTTTCTTTCTCACCCACCTAATTTCTCTCTCTCTCTTTTACACACACACACAAACACACACACATACACACACCTACTATACAACATAAACTGGTGTAGGTCTGTGTAATTTTCGTTTACATTTCATTACTAATCTTTTTTCATGTTTTTGTAAAGAGATTTCACTCACTCCCATCATTGACGGCCAGGCAATGACTTTATGGACAAACATGGCTCTGCTTTGCTTTTGAACTGCAATACTGAACTGCAATCTCTGTAATACTGAATACGATGCAAGACAGCATGACTGCAAAATGAACCGTAAGATGTCAGGGAACTGACTTGCTACCAGTGAAAGGAATCCATAAAACAGTGTCACTGACAGGGGTACTCTTCCTTCCCCCTTCCTGACTGTCTTCTTCACCAAAAATAGCTTGGGCAACGCCCCAAAAAAGATGCAAGGCTCTGTCTACCTTATTTGCATGAGTATAGTAAGACGTCTGTGTCCATGACATTAAAGTCAACGTTTTCATATGACACGAGATTTGATAGGCAGGAGTAGTTGCATCATTTAGGTTGTAAAGTCATCTCAAATATACCTGATGTTTTTATCTCCCATGTCAGCATATAAAACACTTGTGACTCCAGTAGGCTATTTGCATTATGACCATGGAAGATAGATGACAATTGTGGATGCTGTTTTCACACGTTTGGACTTGGCTACTCATTACTGACATTTGTCATTAATGACTAACGATGTGGCAACAACGTCTACAGAGTGCGTTGCCAGTTCATCTCTAATTTGTTTTCTAAATTGTCAGCCTATTTCGCTTGAGTCGAAGATTAACGTGGTGGAGCTTCGTAATCCTGTGTACCTAAAACACCCAAGGAAACTAAACACCTGGCCCAACCGACTTGAACATTCTGTTCAAAGTTTTGTTATTTTTCTCACCGCAGGTCGTTGCAGGAATATCAGTTTATATTCATTAACCTTTTTCCTAGTAGTTTGTTCTTTGCTTGAGCATTTTCAAGTTCCCCTACACACAGTGGACCGCTGCCTAGCCTATCCCACGCCCCATAAAGACCAACCCACCGATGATGCAGGTTAGAGAACTTTCCCTGTCAGTTGCAGCCACGAGCAAGCCCATAGAATTCCATCCCTCTGATCATACGGGGCACAGACAGTGGCAAGAGCGAGCGAATTGAAACTGATGTGTGAAGCTACAGCATCGTGCGCACATTTACCATACTAATGTGGAGGTCGACTCGTCTTTAGTGTATTGCTGATTGTCCATCTTATTGACTAATCATCGATGCTGGCTGAGTGAAAATCACTTGCCTGATTTTGTGGATTGCGCTCTGACGGCTAGTTCATTGTATCCTGGTGCTCTCCATCCGACGGACGCACAACAAGAGCTGGCTTGGATAAGTGATAGTTTGAAGATGAATACCAAACCAGAAAAGGAGAATGAATTGAATCACGAGTATACAAATCACGAGGAGGAGGTAAGAAAACATTAACTTCTCATATCCATTGTCATGTTCGACTTAAGCATCGCATTGCTTTAGCGAATGAAAACTTGAGTTGAGTTAATTATCAGTTTGTTGACAATTGATCATGAGGCAACCACTTAGAAATTGTATTATTATTATTTTTGTTTACTATCTGCCAGTCTAGTGAAATACAATATCTAGCCTACTTTAAATTAACATGTTGCGTTTCATTTAGGTCGAATGCTGTTTCCGAAACAGTTATCTTGTTTTTCTTTGTTCTTTTTTTTTTTAACGCTAAAGGCATTCATGTAAGATCACACCCATAGGTAATTTATAGCTGTTTCCAAGTTTTCCCAAGTCTGGTACACCTATAGGTTACCTCATGTCTTACGTGCTCCGTTACTTATTGTGCTCGTCAGGAATGCGTAAACTTGAGCCACGGGAAGGATCAAGAGGTTCATGTTTGCTATCCTAACAACCAGGCTTCCTGCAAATGTTAGCATGTGGAGAATTCTTCAGTAATTCTGTTGAAGTAGTACATGCTCCCCCTCATTTCCAGATAAGGTTTCCGTGGGGCTGTATTGGGCAGTATAAGTTATAGTTGCTGTGGTTTGATATCAGTAATACACTGTTGCTATCCGTGTAAAATAAGTGAAAAAGGTTGTGCAATGAAAGAAGTTCCACATGGATTTCCTCATTTGCTGTATTAGTCATTAACTTTGGGCGCCCCAAAAGAGCTCCATGTCTGACACACCGATCTCCACTATTAAATTACCGGAGACCATAGACTTGTAAGCACAGGATTCAGATGACATCAGCTATTTCTTTTGGACCAGCAGCTGTTTTGTGGAGTCACTTGTGAATGAATACCCAGGCGATTTCCTTCCCATGCTCGTGATGGAAAAATGAAGCTCTTCCCCTCTTTGAAAATACTTATTCTTTCCTCACCTTTACACACACACACACACACACACACACACACACACACACACACACACACACACACAGTGAGTGAGGGAGAGAACGAGGGATTGGAAGGGATTACACAGCCAAGAACTCTAACATGCCATATATAGATAACCATTTGAACTACTGTTCACATATGAAGTACATGTTTATACACTTATGTGTATGATATTGTGTATTACTAGTATTTTCCTCACACACACACACACACACACACACACACACACACATACACACACACACACACACACACACACACACACAGGGAATTCAAATTAAATTTATGCAGGCTAGATTTGGGCTGTCTTCAACTTGAATAGACTTATCAAGAGGTCAGGTTCACCTTTAAAGAAACTCCTTTGTGGAGAGGTTTTTCTCAGCCAATGGGAACAAGTTGTGTGTGTGTGTGTGTGTGTGTGTGTGTGTGTGTGTGTGTGTGTGTGTGTGTGTGTGTGTGTGAGTGAGAGAGAGAGAGAGAGAGAGAGAGTAAGAGAAAGTAGCAATGTGGCAAATGATGTGTGTTGTGTGCAATATCAGCAGACATTGTGTGTGTGTGTGTGTGTGTGTGTGTGTGTGTGTGTGCCCGCCCGCCTGTGTGCGTGTGTGCATGTATGTGGGAATGTGTGCTAGGTTGGTTTATTGATGGAAAGCGATGTATGTGGATATTTCTTACAGAATACTACTAGGCTGTCTAACCTATTGTTTTTGAGTGTTTTTGACTTTGGTAGTGGCTAGAAATAGGCTGCATATCTAATTTCTTTTCTTTTTTTTAAATTTTCATTTGCATGCTTTATATAGGATATCCTTGCTTAGAATAATGTATAGAATAAGTTGTATTTCTGTGTGTGTGTGTGTGTGTGTGTGTGTGTGTGTTTGAAGAGTGATAGTCTGGTGGCACAGAATGTGGGCACAGTGCAGAGTGAGTCCCCTCCCTACTCCCCTCAGATGGTGTCGTTTATTTTTAAAACTGCCAGGGGAATTGTCATCTTATCTTGCCCATTTGTCAGGCATTCGACAAGAGGTATTTGAAAAGACAACAAGGCTTAGCGTCAAAAACGTCTGGTGGACCAAGAGAATGCATGAGTGGAAAGCAGGAGGAGAGCAACACAGAGTGTGTGTGTGTGTGTGTGTGTGTGTGTGTGTGTGTGTGTGTGTGTGTGTGTTTGTGTGTGTGTTTGTGTGTGTGTGTGTGTGTACTGTATGTATGTGATGTATGTGTGTTGTGTGTATTGTGGGAATATAATCTCTCTCTCTCTCTCTTTATTTGTTTTTATGTTTGTGTTTGTGTATGTTTGTACGAGTGTGTGTGTGTGTGTGTGTG
>NC_055974.1:20807763-20812763 GCF_018492685.1 Alosa sapidissima
ACTATGTGTTTGCAAAAACCCCCAAAGTAAACTATTCTGTTCTTATCATACTTGTTATCTGCTGTGCTGATTACAGATTGGAAGTGTTTGTTGGTTATTTTAATGACATGGGGGGGGAAGAAACATTTAATCTTGTTTTGTTCATTTTCTCTTCCTCAGGGAGTCCGCTTCGACCCAGAGATTCCCCAGACCCTGCGTCTGGAGTTCGCCAAAGCCAACACCAAGATGGCCAAGAGCAAACTCGTGGGCACCCCTAACCCTCCCCCGTCCCAGCAAAGCCCTGGACCCCCCTTCATCAGCAGAGACCCCTGTAAGTACACCCCACTACCCACCACACACACACTCACACACACACACACACACACACACACAAACACACACACATACTGTAACACACACACACACACACACACACACACACACACACACACACACACACACACACACACACACACACACAACTCTTATCCCCACAACCCAAACGGTCCCCCAACAGACCTCCCAAATCATAACACCCCCATACGCCCACACCCACAGTGTCCATTTTAGGGCAGTAGAATCCCGCACCCCACCACAAATGAAATCCCCACCCCACCCTCACCACCACAGACACAGTGTCCCATCAACATAAAGCCCCCTCAAACCCCTACACTTACCCATCCACACCCACATTCGCCATCTTAGGGATGTGGAACACCCTTCCCAGGAGAAATTCACACCCCTGACCCAGTCTCCATCTCCCCCCCCCCAGACACACACACCACCACCAACTGCCCCCTTATCTGTTATCCTGTCTCTGCCTCCATTGAGTGGAGCCCATCCCAGGAGAATACCCACACCCTGTAGAAATGCCCACCCCTGACCCTCAACGCAGTCTCCATCTGAGCAACAGCACAACTCCAACCCAACCCTTATCTGTTGTCCTGTGTCTGCCTCCACTCAGTGGAACTGTGGTGCATCCTTGGGTTTGTCGTATAAACAGGCTGTTACAGAAACCGTTGGTGTTTTTCTTGGAGGCTGGGGGCGGGGGGCTTACGGTCAAATTGCTGAACACACTGAATTTTCCTGTGTGTGTGTGGGTGTGTGTGTGTTGGGGGGTGGGCATGAGTCCGTGTGATATTGGCTCTTTGTTGTGCAAGTGTGGGTCCATGTGAGAGTGTTTGTGTGGGCAGGTAGTGGTGTATAGTGCCTAATTTTTAGAGACTGGTGTGTAGAAGCTTTTGCACATTTTGATACTTTAAAAGGAACTTGAGACAGTGAAAGTCAGTTGCTGCAACCCTTTCTGAATATGTGGGAGGGAAAATACATGTGAATGACGAGTGATGAGTGATTATATAACAAACTTGGGTCGCTAAACTAAGCGATGCTAATGAATGTCACTGCTATTTACGTGTGGGCAGAATGACATGTCATCACCAAAGGTGAAAGTTTGCCAAAGACATAAACATGCAGCAGCTGCTGAGGCACTTTAGAGGCACAGTTTGTTTTTTGGTAAACACTGAACAGTTGACACGGCTGATGTGACTAAGGTGCCCCTGACTTAGATGATGGGATGATATCTGGCTAGCAGTAAGTAAGTAGTGAGTAGGGGGGAGTGAAGGGCACTGACCTGTTTCCTCACTGCACTGACCTGTTGAAGCCCCTAGCTCACCAAGGATGTGGTGTGAATATAATAAAAATCAAATAAATATGAAATATCAGGTAAAATATTGGGTTTAGACATAGACATAGGCACTGAAGACGATACAAGTGCTCAAAGGCCCTAAAAGCATTGGGTAAGACCTTTGCTTTAAGAATGAGGAGGGTGGGGCCAGCTCTAGCACAGCGGTAGTGTCCATGTTCCTTAGCACAAATGGGCTCAGTGTCCTCAGGGACCCAGGTTCGAGTCTGGCCTGAGAGGTCATTTTCCGAGTCCACTCACTGTGTCTTTTCCTCACTGTCATCCTGTCACTGATCCGTCAACTAAAGGCTAAAAAGCACCAAAATGAAAATAAAAAAAAATCAAGCTGAAACAGGTTATATAGTAAGACTCATCGTGTGATTCCTGCACCATCAGCATTTTCCTAGGGATGTCGAAGCGCTGACCGAGCGATCGTTCGGAAAGAGCAGCAGCAGCAGCGTTGTCATGTCCACACCCGAGTCTGAACTGGCATGAAGAGTCTGGAGGGAGGGGGACTTGTCATGTAGAATTGAGATTGCATGCGTAGTTTCACTTCCTTTTAAAGTAAATATTTTGTCTTTTTTTGTGTGTGTTTGAGTTACCCTCCAGGCCTGGAGATTTGCTCAGAGATCTCCTTGACATAAAATACCTCTCGTGAAATTTCTACAGGGTGTGTTTGAGGTTTTGCACAGAATGTGCAAATAAACAATCAAACTTCAAGCAACAGATCAGTATTATGGTCTTGCTAAAGTTACTTCTAGGACAGGCACGTAGAACTAGAGGCTTTAGCATTTAGTCTCTCTCTCTATCTCTCTCTCTCTCTCTCTGTTTCTCAAACACTTGTTATTTGAACCAAACCAAGCCTCTATGAGGTATTATGAGGAAATTCTTGACAGGGTTGCCGCGTGCTTTGTTTTTCAACAGAGTTAAATATTTTGTCAGGCGTTAGACACACACAGAAGGCTTTTTGGCCTGACGTACAGAGCCTGTGCAGGCTAGTGTGTGTTTGTGTGTGTGTGTGTATGTGTGTGTGTGTGTGTGTGTGTGTGTGTGTGTGTGTGTGTGTGTGTGTGCGTGCTTGGTTTCGTTGCCTCACACATTCCAGCTAAATGACTAAACACTCTCTTATCTCCAATCAGCCTGGGTGAAGGAACAGGCCTCACGGTCCCTGGATGATGGAAGGAAAAAAATGGATGAAAATATGGAAGGAAACGATTAAGCCGGGGCATGACGTAATGACTTAACTAATCTCTGAGAAAAATTTACGCAATTATCCGACCAGAGATTGTTTTTAATCCTGCTGTTGATTTTGGAGTTTTTTTGTGATAAGGGTGAGCTTAGCTATGAGGTGCAGATCATTCAGCTTTCCCATTTGGAACTTCGTGAGAGCGGTACATGTTCACAGCCAAAAAGTTACTACCAAAAGTATTTGGTTTTCTTGTTTTCCTCGGGTGCATTTTATTCAGTCTTCCCTACATTTCCCAGAATTCTTAAGTGTGGATTATTGTCTGTTTGCCAGATCTCCACGACGACAACATTGCACCATCTCACACAAGGATTCTGATTGGTTCCCTCCTTACTGTTGCTGTTTCCCCTTAGCACTGCTGTGCCACATCTGCTACTGCAGTGGTTCTTTTCACTGCACTAAAACGTGTCAACTAGCTTCCATTTGTTCTTATGAGGAAGACATTTGTACATTACTCAATACGCTATTGTGTGTCCTATAGAGTTATAAGCTAATCTTATAGATATGTTCATAGTGGTTGTATTTGCTGTTTTTATACTGTATACTGTTACTGTATGTCTTTTTTGTTCAGATATGTTGCAGAATGCAGAGTTAATATGTTTACGGCTCTGCATTACAACCTTGCTCATACTCCATTTTGTTTTTGTTAAACCGAATGGATAGCAGTTTTCTCTCACTCTTCCACCACCTCACTGGTCCACTCCTCTATTCCAGTGCCCTTGCACCTCCTCCTCCTCCTCCTCCTCCTCCTCTCCGTCTCACCTTCTTCCTTCTCCTTCTCTCCGCAGATGAGCTCACAGTCCCTGCCCTCTACCCGGGCAGCCCCGACATGTGGGCCTCGTACCCTCTGTACCCCGCCGAGCTGTCGCCCGCCCTCCCACCCACTTTCACCTACCCTTCCTCGCTGCACGCTCAGGTAACACTCACCCCCACCCCCACACCCCCCCTCCCCCCACCGCACACACCACCTTAGAGCACCCCCGCCTCACCCGCATCCACCCACCCATCCACCCATCCACTCAACCACCAGCCAATCACAGACCAGCTTTGTCCAGCACAGAGCCTCATATGGCCCTCCCCACATCAGCACTGGAGGAGGAAGTCCTCAGCCTGACAAAATAAAAGTCCCCCTGTGGTTTGGCTTTTATTTGTTTGCTGAGCCGACAGGTGTCTCCTGTTAGGTCTTGCTGGCTCAAACCACACGAAGGGAAAAGCATGAATGTATTTTTAAAGAAATGCTTTAATCTGTGTTAACATATGATATTTATGTTGCAACACTGTTGTGCAACAGTGTACAATACTAGGGAATAGTTTGATCAGAATAGTTGGAATAGTTATGTCAGTATATCATATTATTGAATGTGTTTTACTATAGACCCTCAAGAACATTGATGAAGAATTGGTCTGACCCACAGTATAAGTTTGTTGTTTGTCTTCAAAATCCTGGGGTGGACTTTTATTCTGTGTATGCAGACATCCACTGATTCATCTCCAGCGGTACTTTTGATCACTTCACCCCGCAAAAAAATAGCCCTCACCCCCATCGCCCTGAGCACCTTGGTGGCCAGGTGTCAGAGTAGAGAGGTGCTGATGTATTTTCACCAGATGCTTTGTTATCTAAGCGGGCACAGTATTCCACCTCTCAAAAGGTGAATGGAGATAATTTGTTCCTGAGAGAGGTAGGGAAATATTCTAAATAGTGGTATGTCTTATGTCTTGGTATTTACATTTAAAATTCACATTTAAACCTACACATATGTAATTGGATCTCTTCTGAATTTCAACAGATGTAGGAAACGGCTAATGTGTGAGCTTGCACTGTTAATGAAAATTGGAGCAATCTCATAATGCTTATTGTTAGGAGCTTAAAGGTTGCTCCAGTAGTTTTAACATTAACTCAAGTTCTATGCCCTTTCGGATGCCAGAACTGGGAACAGTCCCCAGTGGATTGTGACCCAGTCCTTTTCTTGAGGTCAATTTAGGTCTGATTATAGTTTACGCCCGGCCAGATTTAACGCCACCTGACCCTAGATTCTCCATTCTATCTCAAACATCTTCCACCAATACACCAATGCTACCTGTGTTCAGGCCCTC
>NC_055974.1:20815263-20820263 GCF_018492685.1 Alosa sapidissima
GCATATGATTCAACGATATAGCACTGTGAGACAAGACAATATCATTAAAATGTGGTTTGTGTGATTTTGAACTGCAATACCGTGCTTAAAATTGCTAGCATTTAGTACCATGTTATATTATTAAACAGACTCAGAGCAGGCTTTAGCCACTAATGTGTCCAATAGAAATCAAAGAAATTCAAGCGTGACTAGAGTGAAATGAATGAATAAATGAATGAATGAAATGAGTGATTGGATACAATTGGAGTCATACTGTCATCATTTTCAAAAGGTTTCATGTTCACCTTTCCACACATTGACGTAAGTGTTCCATTTTCAAGAGATTCAACATTTTCAACAAAAGGTTCCACTTTTTTCAGAAGTTTGACTTTTTGGTTTGGAAAATAACATTGTCATGTGGATGAAATTACACAGCAAATCTTTGTTGTCATGTGGACTGCACAGAATTATATTTTAGAACCATTTAGGAACCCAAACAGAATATGTGTCACGCCGCAACTGTCGCCCCATAGGAAAAGAAACACTGCGCTCACTGACGCCACACACCCAGTTGTAAACACCTCTATGTTTTGTTGGCAGCTGTGACACCTTCGGGCGATCTGACAGTGTGAAAAGGTTGCTGATGAACTTTAATGAGTTTAATTAGTGCTTTTGTTGATGTGTACAGTGTTTAATAACACATCCTCTCTCTCTGCTTCTCTCTGTTTCACTCTCCATCTTTCTCTCCACCTCTCTCTTTAATCTCTCTGTTTCTCTCTCCATCTCTCTCTCTCCGTCTCTACATCTCTCTTTTGTCTCTCTCTGTCTCTCTCTCCATTGATCTGTGCCCCCCCTCCAGATTCGCTGGCTTCCCCCGGCAGATGGCAGTCCTCAGGGCTGGAAGTCCCGACAGTTCTGCTGAAAAATATGTGAGTGCCAGAAACAGACTGGATCCCCTCTCTGTTTACGAGTTGGATAAAGAGCAGTTAAGAGGCTTTTATCAGAATGGACATTTCAATTAGATGTGTTGATAGGAGGCAGAGGCAATTAAATACACTCAAGGTTATTTTATTTGATGGACGACTGAAGACTGACTACCCAGAATCCACTTTTCAGCACTTTTAATTCTCCCCATGATGCTATATTTACTTCTGCTCTGTCCTCCTGTTATTGTTAATTAATTAGAATTTGAATGAGTACCTAAATGTTTACGTTTATTTGGCAGAAGCTTTTGTCCAAAGCGACTTATAGTATATAAACACTGCATTATTAGTTAAGAATAATAATAGTCTCAGATAAAGTTGAACATAATAATAATAATCTCAATAATCTCTATTATTATTATTATTAATAATAATAGCAATATCAAATTTCATCTGAACAAAAAACATTATTTCATGATGGCATCAGTCTGGCTGCATAACAGTATGTATCACTCGTCTGTATAACACATTGCGATCTGTCTGGCCAACAACATTATGTCTATGAGGGCCGCAAACCAGAGTTTCTATCTTTACAGTACTCCGATAATACTGCATAAATACATCCCTTAATATACTATGCACATTGGGGAGAAGTAGCAGCTCTGTAAAGATGACAGATGTTGGTTTTCTGTGTGTAACAGCTGTTTTTTTTGCAAACATTTTTGGCAGGGTGGTAGACAGTACCCCTCCCCCTCGGCATATGAAAGGTGTTCATATTTTTGTAAAAATATATTTTCATTCGGTTTCTCTTCCCCTGTCTCAGTGGTAGTCTATGTGATTGATTGCCACTCATGTTTTCTAGAGCTGAGAATCAAAGGCTCAGAATCAAACGAGGTGGGGCACAGAGCTGAACTCTGGCATTGTAAGGTTCCGAAAAACGGCCTCGTTTGATTTGTTTGTAAGCAGTGTTTTTGTTACTTTTGATGTCTACAGTGGGCTGCAGACACACCGACTGGACTGTGAGACACACTGCTTTCCAAAGGGGGAGGAATGATTTCAGCTAGTGCCCTCAGGGTGACCTTTGTCTGAGTTTTCTGAGGAAGTCGGTGTGCTCATTCCAGGTGCAGGACAGGGGGACAGGACAGTTTTTTTTTATTTCCCTTTGTGAGGGTTTTTAATGACTCAAACTACATTTTCACTTTCTAAGGTTTTTGTCAGGTTATATTTTATTTTGGACCCTCCTCCAGAAGATCAGCGTGAAACAGGGTTCTTAATACCTCCTCACTCTGGAATGTGTTAATTATTAGATTGGATCACTCAGCCATTTTACAGTAAATCCCAAACAAAGAACATCCTAACAATAGAGCCGACTGAGATACAGATACCAGCATAGCCTCGGCCCTCCTGATCCTTCACACCTGTACCAGACAAACACACACACACACACACACACACACACACACACACACACACACACACACACACACACACACACACACATTCGTCTATTGTATCGCCATCATATTCTTCCAAGTACATCACAAACCTCTGCAGAGCATGCGGAGTGATAAATGAGTCCGCGTGCTTTAGTGAAGTACCAGCATAAACTGTTTAGATTCAGCATGTGTCCTGCGAAGAGTGAGGAGCGTTTACATGGAAATTAGAGCAGAATTACAGCGGCAGAGCCAACTTCCCGCGGCAACTGTCAATCCCACTCATCAGCTACTGACTGAAGGGGACATGGCTGATACTCCCTGCTGGAGGGGGGGGGGGGGGGGGGGGGGGGGAGACAGAGAGAGAGAGAGAGAGAGAGAGAGTAGCAGTTATTGCGCACAGTGAAACTTTTGCAGTGCAAGGCAAGTCAACAGTCAGTCAGCATACTTGTTACAGTAGTGCTTTGATGTCTGCTAGGTCTCAGCTAGCCCTTATATACACTGACACACACAGATACAAATTTACATAAACAGAGGGGTAGAAGACAAAATTCAAAACACACACACACACACACACACACACACACACACACACACACACACACACACACACACACACATGTACATGTTTGAGTAGCCTACAGTACAGTACAGCCACTCTGACTAGTCAAAGGCGATTCAAAATGAGTCAAAAATGTCGAGACAGGACCAATCGTCAAAATTTCGGTGTCCACCACTCTAGTTCATCCAAAACTCAAAGTTTCTTCCACATTGTCTTACAACCTTTAACCATGTAGCAGTGTCATTTTCAGTCATAACAAACATATTGGTCAAGAGAAAATCAACATTAAATAAATATTTCCCAGGGGTATGAATAATTGTATTCTTAACTGTACACACATCACACAGCCAAACATTGACAAACAAGCTCACCCTGTATCTAATTCTCTCCTTCTCTCTCTCTCTCTCTCTCTACATGTAGCCACACACGCACACACACACACACACACACACACACACACACACACACACACACACACACACATACATGCAAACATACACACACACACATACATGCAAACATACACACACACACATACCACACACACCACACACACAAACACACACACACACACAAACACACACACACACACAAACACACTCTTTCACACACTCCCCAGCTGTGGTTTTGGGCTGTGGCCTTCCTGCACCGGGAATGATAATTGATTTGTCAGCCATAGCCAGGGCCCCTCAGTGCTTCTCTCTGAGATGGCTTAGATATGCCTGAGGAGAAAAAGTAGCAATTTGTCCTCATTAAGCTATTAGACAGTCATTTGTGTGGATTGAACTTATTTAGTGGTTAGTGATCGTGTAATCAAAAAGCCACTTCTGCAGGCGCAACCCAGCACATTCCCAGTGGATAGAGGAGTGGGGGCCTTGCTGTTAGTCATGCCATTGGATTAGAAACTGTTGTTGATGGAATCAGGGCTTGTCTATACACAGATGTAAACTATCATCTCTTTGTCTCTCTGCGCCCCCCCCCCCACACACACACACACACACACACACACTTAAACACAAGCAACACTAACGACATTATGAACTTGCTTATACATTAAACACACACAAGGCACATACAGTAGTATGCACACACACGCACACAATCACTACCCACTCTACTCTTGCAGATGTAAACATTTACAGCTGATCTGACACTATATGGTTATTAACTTCTTTTAGCTTTTCATACCGATGCACACAAGGGGGAGGGATGGCCCCCTGGAGGGTGGCCTACTGGTTAGTGCTTCGGTTAGTGCTTCGGACTTGTAACCGGAGGGTTGCCGGTTCGAACCCCAACCAGTAGACATGGCTGAAGTGCCCTAGAGCAAGGCACCCCTCACTGCTCCCCAAGCGCCGCTGTTGTTGCAGGCAGCTCACTGCACCGGGATTAGTGTGTGCTTCACCTTACTGTGTGTTCACTGTGTGCTGAGTGTGTTTCATTAATTCACGGATTGGGATAAATGCAGAGACCAAATTTCCCTCACGGGATCAAAAGAGTATATATACTTATACTTATACTTATACTTATACATTTACAGCTGATCTGACACTGTTCCTGAATCCTGTTCATTAAACTTCGGCACCAATTTCAAATTTTGCCCGACATCCATGAAACCTTCAGACTTTATCTTACCATCTTTTAACAGATTTAATTTTAGAAACTCCAAATCAAATTTGGCTTTTTCCACTTCAATCCGATTATTTTCCGAAATGTGCTTTATTTTCTCATGCTCGAGTGCTCATGCTCACAATATGGTCATTAACTTCTTTTAGCTACTCAAACCGATGTACACATTCACAGCTGATCTGACACTTTATGGTTATTAACTTTGCCCTCTTTGCTGTGCTGTGTCTTTTTTAGTCTCATGACTTAGCTGAAGAACTGAAGCCATTGGCTGTTTATACTCTCCATATGGCCATTACAAACACACTGGGGGTGTATGTACATAAGTGCATACATAGACACACACACACACACACACACACACACACACACTCACACACACACACACACACACACACACACACACACACACACACACACACACACACACACACACACTCACACTCACACTCACACTCTCTCTCTCTCTCTCTCTCTCTC
>NC_055974.1:20827763-20942763 GCF_018492685.1 Alosa sapidissima
CTGTACATTTTTAGATATTTTGAAGAGGAATAGAAGTATTTTTATAATCAAGTGAACATTTTCAGAGCTTCGTGTTTGATCTATTAATATTCCTGTCAAGTGTGTGTGTGTGCGTGATGATCTTTGGTTTTGAAAATTCTGGATGCTCTTATATTGTCTCCCTTCATAGTAACATAAATGCCTTCGATTGATGTATTGAAATCGGTTCAAATCTCTGTCATTTTTACTGGTGATTTACTGTGACAATCAAAAGTGAATCCCTTTGCTTGCCATAATATTATGACACCTCGATGGACTTCAGACTCTAGACACAGTTCAGCCATTAACAAAGTCTATAAAACTTCCCTTATTCCTGGAATAAGAGAGATGTGATTTCTTAGAGACAAGACGGTAGAGTTCATGTCATTTTACATCAGGAGATAACTTAGAGAGAAAAAAAGAAGCAGAACTGACTGGGTTTGTGGTTCAAGACAGTACTGCCTGTCAGCATGTTGACGTTAATGGTCACGCCCCATTTGCGATATGGTCATGCTAGCATTATGACAGGAGAGGTCAGCAGGCATGTCACAAACCCATCCACACTACAGTGGCGTGTCTGTCAGAGCTAGCATCTGTTAGCGCTAGCGTCTGTAGCGGAAGGGGGTGAACAGGTCGAGGATGAAATCTGATGGTGTAGCCATTCTCTGGGGGGTGGGGGAGAGAAACACATCACTGTGTCATACATAAGCCATCGTTCCCTCCCGTCACGGACGCAAGCCAGTATTTTTCTGCATGACTTCAAGTGTCTTCAAGTCTTCTTTTAGAAAACTGCTGCCCTCGTACCTCGAAGACAAGGCTTTGATTAAGTTTTTTTTGTGTGGTCTATTTCTGTCATTAAGAACATTCAACCCAGTTTTGTAAATGTTACTGTTCTTGAATGGATGACTGCTATAAGAATATAAATACATAAACTTCAAACGTGTGTGTTTGCTATTTCATTTGTCATTGAAGATGTAAAGAAGACTAACACCAAAGATAAAAAGAGAGTAGGGTGAAAGTGTCTTTCTCTCTGTTCTGTTCCTCTGAGTTTGTGGCAAGCCAAAAAACTGAAGAACTTTTGTGCATAAGTGAAGTTGACCCAACACACACACACACAAAAAAGATCAAATTGTACGTACCAACCAACACATATTTACCTTTTATATACGTGGTTCTCAGTCAGTCAGTTGCACTATGTTGTTGCCTGAACATTGATTATATCAGTATTAACATGAATAATCTTGATTATGCCCAGAGCCGGGCTGAACTGATCGTTTAAACCAGAGGGGTCGAAACTATTATTTTCATCTGCAAATCTTCATAAACTTGAAGTTGGAGTATCGAAATAGGACTTCTACACCATCAAGCTAAACCATACATAACCATTCTCTTTATTTGAATACCTTATCTGAAAAGTAGTTTTTAAGTTTTAAATGTTTTAATTCCATGAAGATGAGAATGTTTTTAAGACGTGTTGTTCTGTGTAGACAGTGACTATAAAAATCCACTTCCTGGTCAGTAGCCAAGTCGTGTGAATGTTTATGGTTACCGTGGTCACCTGACTGTCATGTCTTTTTTTCCCCTTCATTTTAACAACACCACTATTCACCCACTGATTTTCACACTTTTCCAGTCAACACCTTTCTCTTCTCACTCTGTCCTCTCTCTCTCTCTCTCTCTCTCTCTCTCTCTCTCTATCTCTCCCTCCCTTTCTCTTGATCATGTGCTCTACATCTCTCTGCTTTCTTGCTCTGTCACTTTGTGTCTCTTCTCTCTCTTGCTTGCTCTTTTCCTCTCACTTTTCGCTGTCTGTTGACGTTAACCCTTTCCCGTCCGACACTTCCAAATCCATAACCCTCTCTTCCTCTCCTCTTTTCTGTGCCTCTGCTCTGATTCCTCTCATTTTTATCTCCTCTCGTCTCCATTTCTCTTCCCCCTCTTCTTTGTCTTTTCTCTGTCTTCTCCTTTTTCGCTGTCCCTTTCCCTTTTGTTACTCTCATTGTTTCCTCTCCTTCCCTCCTCTCCCCATGACACCTCTTCTCTCCTGTCCTCCACTCTTCTCTCCTGTCCTCCACTCCACTCTTCTCTCCTGTCCTCCACTCTTCTCTTCTCTCCTGTCCTCCACTCCACTCTTCTCTCCTGTCCTCCACTCTTCTCTCCTGTCCTCCACTCTTCTCTCCTGTCCTCCACTCCACTCTTCTCTCCTGTCCTCCACTCTTCTCTCCTGTCCTCCACTCCACTCTTCTCTCCTGTCCTCCACTCTTCTCTCCTGTCCTCCACTCTTCTCTTCTCTCATTCCCTTTCTTTTCCTTTCCCTCTCCATCTTGTCTTCTTTGACTACCTCTCATATCTCCTGTTCTCTGTCCTCTTCTCTCTCTTTCCCATTACCTTTCCATTAATTGCCCCCCCTTCCTTTCTTTTCCGTAACACCGCCCCCCCACCCCCCCCCCGCAGACACACACACACACACAGAGGAATAAACACACGCACACATGCATACACAGTCAGACACACACACACACACACACAGAGGAATAAACACACGCACACATGCATACACAGTCAGACACACACACACACACACACAGAGGAATAAACACACGCACACATGCATACACAGTCAGACACACACACACACACACACAGAGGAATAAACACACGCACACATGCATACACAGTCAGACACACACACACACACACACACAGAGGAATAAACACACGCACACATGCATACACAGTCAGACACACACACACACACAGAGGAATAAACACACGCACACATGCATACACAGTCAGACACACACACTCTCTCTCTCTGTCTTAGGAGCCACCAGCCCTCAGGGGAGGGACAGAGACAATTTCCTCTCCCATCCTCCCTTTCTTTATCCCTCTCTCCCTCCCTCCCTCCCTTCTTTCTCTTTGTCTCCTCCCACTCTCCTACACCCCTTATTTCACTCTATATTTTTCTCCCAATCCTTCAACCTTTTCTCCCTCTCTTCGTTTTTTCTTTCTCTCCATCTACCCTTTTCTCACACCCTCTTTGCCATCCATCCTGTCTCTATTTTCCTCCCTTTCTTCTTTCCTCCCCCCTCTCACTTCCTCTCCCATTCCCCATCTCTCTCTTATTATCTCTCCATCTTTACCTCTCTCTCATTCCTGCCTTTCTTGGATGGAGAGATCCTTTAAATCTCTTTCTTCCATCTCTCCCTCCCTCCCTCCCTCTCTCTCTCACTCTCTCCTTCACCATCCATCCATCCCTCGCTCCACCCCAGCTCAAAGGCCATTCTCACACTTCCTGTTTTCTCTCTCCCACGGAGTTCCATTGGACTCCCCACGGGCCCCTGGGGCATTCCCACCCAGATGCATTATGGGCCACGGCCATGCCGGTCGACTCCTAAAATGTCCTCCTCATGCCGAACAAGCTCATTTAGTTACACATGTATTTGTTTGCAGAGGAGATGAATACTCGACTGGCTGTCTGTTTCTACTGCCTGGCTCTCTATTTCGACTCCAACTTCATGGCGTTATTTGTTTAATTATTTATTTTTGTCTAACAACCCCCCCCCCCCTACACACACACACACACACACACACACACACCACCCCTCTTTTGGCTATTACAGAGTTTCCCAAGAATGTTGGTGTTTGCGCTGTGCTGAAATTAGATCATAAATCTGAGCGTTCAGGCGAAGATTACCTCACCCTCAAGTAATTTTTGCGGCAACAGTTTAGACTTATTCTGCTGGGGGTACAGGCAAGCCTCACTTCATTACCCTAATCAGACTGTTTGCATGAGGGGAGTTTACACACACATTGAGTCAATGCATGGAAGTGCATGGAAATGTGAGTGTGTGTGTGTGTCTGTGTGTGTCTAATATGAAAGTCTCTCTCTTCCTCTCTCTCTTTCTCTCTCTGTTTTTGTGTGTGTGGGAATGCGTGGGTGTGTGTGATTGTGTGTATGCGTGTGTGTGTGTGAGACTGAGTGTATTTAAGAGTGTTGGTGTTTGTGTGTGTGTGAGTGTGTGGGTGGGGAGGAGGTGTCATCGCACAGGGAATAACAACAGTACACAAACAAACCAAAATAGATGACATACATTATATTTAGGAGCTTTTCTCTGAGGAAAGGCCAGTAGGACACAGCTCATAGTGCTCCTTCACAGAAATGTTTGTCATACCGGCAATCTTTGATCACTCCACACTCCATAAACTTACCATATAAGGCAGCAAAGTAAGAAATCTCTTCATTTCCTAACTTATATAATTCCCAGTTGCACATACTGTATGTGAATCTGAATAAATAATAAATAAATATGTGTATGTAAGTGTAATAAATAAATATGTGTATGTAAGTGTATTCACATCCATATGTGCAAAAGTTTTAGGCACCCATTAGATTTGTTGTTTTAGGAATGTTATGACCATATACGTTGATTTCTATTGTCTTTATTAGAATTCAACCAGAAGATAGAGGGAATATAAAAAGCATTTCTGGTTCAGGTTCTAGTCCTCTGCATCCATTGGATTGGTTGTTTTTGCAGTGTTATAATGACCAATCCGCTGAAGTCGGTTGGTACTGGTTCTGGCTCTGAGACATTGGTTTTCAGAAGTGGGAAGGAGATGGCGACACTTGTACAGATCGAAGATCTCTTTGAAAGGCTACAGCTGGAAGAGTTCATTGCTCACCTAAAGTGGAAAAAGCATGGCCAAAGATTTCTATTGAAGGAGCCTTGATGAGGCAAGCTGACACTGTATTACCACATGGGAATACAATGAAGAGGGTCACTGGAGATGTACAGTACTTTTCAGGTGGCTCTTCCACTTTTCGCCCTGCCAAAATGCTCTTGACATCACAGTGTCAGTTTTATGGTGAGCCACGGTCAAGTCAGCAGCTGATCTCAAGACCCCATCATAGTTGTATCTACCAGCAGCTTCTGGCAGGCCAGGCATGCCCATCATTGGCCTGGGTGCATGGAGAACGGCAGCTCCGTCAATAACTTCCCCCTTGGGTGACTAGTCCTTATAACACTGCTAAAACAACAAATCCAATGGCAGCTTGAGACTGAAATTGGACTGGCATCAGAGCAAAAAACTACATTTTATGTGTATTTGCTGTAAATGCTGTGTACATATTTCCTTTGTTCTCTGGTCATATTATAATTAAGTTACAATTAATAAACAATATTGTCCTTATGACATGACATGTAAGGTGCCTAATACTTTTGCACAGTACTGTATACATACCTTCCAGAATTATTGGCACTTTATTGCTAAAGTTGACTAAACAAAAGTATAAAAAATAATCTGTTGGTAATATATTATAATTCCACATTGAAAACAATAAGGACAAATCCAACCTTGAGGGGAAACAATTTATTTTGAGAAAAAGGAAAATAAATATTTTTAACAAAATCACGTCGCTCACAATTATTGGCACACTTGCTTGTAATACCTTCTTAAGCCTCTCTTTGCCAATAAAACAGCTTGTAATATTCTCCTATGACACCCCATAAATTTGGAGAATACAAAGCAAGGGATTTAGGACCGTTCATCTTTACAAAATCTCCATGATACCATGAACCTTAGTAAGGTTCCTAAGGTCTCTTCGGGAATAAAAACAGCCCCACAATATCACAGCCCCTCCAACATAATTCTCATTAGGCATGGGGTTCTTTTAGGTATAGTCATTCCTCTATGTACGCCAAACCCATCTAAAGTATTTCTTGCCAAAGAGCACGATTTCCATTTAATCTGACACAGACTACACTTCCAGACACCATTGTATCATTCAGTAACTCCTGCTGTTTAAATAACTGGAAAGGCTTTTACCTGCATGCCTAAATAATCTAATAGCAGTGAGGTCACTTTTGAAATTTTTTTTTTTGGGGACTTGGTGACCCCAAAATGATACCTTTTTCTGTAAAAAAAAAGCTACTGTCTCAAACAGTGGTTCTTATGGAATGTTTTGCCCTTACTATCCTCCGTACTGTGCGTGGGGGCAAGATAACCGTGGGTCTTTGTCCAAACATGTTTGCCACATTTCCAGTTGAACCTTTTAATTATTGTTTTAACTGTAGATATAGGCATTTTCAAAAAAGTACCTAGTTTTTATAGCCATTTTATGACTTACAAATGTCAACACACTTTCTTTTAATTTTAATTTAGTGTATTCTCTTGTCTTTTGGACCGTACCTTAGTGAAAAAGAAAAATAAGTGAAAAAGACACTTTGACTCCAAAAGTGCCAATAATTCTGGAGGGTACTGTGTATGAAATATATATATAACTATCTATGTATAGGCCTATATATTTCTCATATATTTCACATCCACTCACTGAGCCTTTAACAAGAATAGTTGCTATAGAACTAGCCAGAACTGACACCAGATGGACACCCTGGATCACTAAACATTCAGGGCTCCAGAGCCCACACACACATGATCACACACACACACACACACACGCAAGCACACACACAAACAAACAAACACATATGCACACACATTTGCACACACTTGATTACTCACATGCATGCTTTCATTATTTACACAAATATACACATAAACATACATACATAAGTATGTACACACACACACACACAAACACACACACACACACACACATTCTCTCACACACAGATGCATACATACACACAAATACATGGCCACACATAGAGACATATACATGCACACTCACGTCACACACATACACAGATGCATACACACACACACCTCACACTCTTCTCACTCCTCACACTTCCACTGAGTGGTGTTTCCCCCTCAGGGTTTTCTTCGTTCTCATGTCCCGTCTCATAGCGACCAAACACACATCTGTCCCATCATTCGCCCTCTGCTCTACCAGCCCGGTGATTGGACAGCCACCAATGTCAACAATAACACACCGACCAATCAGATGGCTGGATTTATTTTGGGACTGGTGCGATATTGTAAGAGGGTATTTTCTCAGACTTTAGAAGCAAGGCCTAATGTGAAATGGCTTTAAAATAAGCATTGGCAGGTGTCAACACCGGAAAGTTACTTTTGCCAACTCACTGTTTCACTTGGAGCGCATGTTAGAGACTGAACCAGGCTCAGTGTCAAAATCAGAATCAGGATCTGGATCATGATTAGAATTAGGATAAAAAAATCATGATCGGATTTAGGATTAAAAAAAAAAAATCAGAATTGGAATCAGAGTTAGAAACCAGATCAGAGTCAGGAGAAGAATAGACTATGTAATGACCAAACATGTTGACATAGGAGACCGACTGTTCAGCTCAGAGACTTGTGCGTTGTACTTGTGCTCTCCGATCCGGCCTTTGTAAATGTGGGATAATAGGACCCAGAGGAGCCTGTGGAGGCACATACGCCCTTTTGCTTTCTGCCGTGGTAATCAGGCTGACAGCCATCAAGCTGCGTGGTTCATGTCAAGGCCAGACAAGGCAGGAGGTCCTGCTGATTCTCTCAACATCTCCCACCTTTCCCTCCCTTCATCCCCCTCTCCCCTCTTCCCTCTCACTTCACAGACTGACTCCAATCAGAGATAAAGGGAGGGAGAGAGTGAGAGAGAGAGAGTGAGAGAGAGAGAGTGAGAGAGAGAGAGGGAGAGAGAGAGAGAGAGGGAGAGAGAGAGTCAGTACATGAGAGAGAAGAGGGAAGAAAGACGTAAGACAAGAAAAAAAGTGAGTTCACAGGTTTTGGAGGGTGGGGAAGTGTGTGTGTGTGTGTGTGTGTGTGTGTGTGTGTGTGTGTAAAAGAAATGAAAAGAAATGGGAGTGTGTGTACACAGACATATGTGAGTGTGTTGAGGTGGTGGTGGTGGTGTTTGAAGGGGCTGAGAGAGTGTGTGGGCTGTGGGTTTTGGCTGGTTCTGCATGCCGGCCTTTTTCAAAAGCCTCCTGCTCCCAGGCAGGCTAATCCCCAGGCACGGGTGCTAAGTCCTCCCCACCGAGGGCATCCTGTGTGGGGGTAAGAGGTGAGGGGGCTGGAGGGTCGGGGGGCCTGAGAGAGGAGGATCGATGGAGCCACGACAGGGGTCAGTCAGGGTTATAGCCGATGTGAGTGTGTATGTGTCTGTGTGTGTGTGTGTGTCTGTGTGTGTGTGTGTATGTGTTTCGAGTGTGAAAGTGTTGAAGCCCAAGCTTCCCCCTGAGTGTGTATGTGTCTGTTTGTGGTTGTGTGTGTGTGTGTGTGTGTGTGTGTGTGTGCGCGCGCGCGCGTGTGTGTATGTGTTTCGAGTGTCAAAGTGTTGAGGCCCAAGCTTCCCCCTAACTCCTGTTCATCTAGTGGAAGCAGCAGCACTCGATAATGCATTAACAAGAGTGGCTCCTGTCGAAGGGCTGTGTGGAGGTGATGGTGGGGTGGGGGGGGGTGCAGGGTGGGTTCACACAGACTCCCAGCTGACTTGTCCTCAGTGGTAGAGTACTTGACTTAACAAACCCCCCCAGTCTGAAGAACATAAAGAGATCGGGGCTGAGGAGAGTGTTGCAGGGCATTCAGCAGGCTGTGGGACACACATACAGTGCGCAAACAGATGACATGACACAGCATAGGATGCCAATCAGAGTAAAGTGAAAAAAGAGTTAGTGAAGAGTTAGATTTGTCAGTGTGAATGCCCATTTTTATTTGTGTGTGAGTATATGTGAGTGTGTGTCCAAGTTTATTGTTATTAGTCCGCCTGTGTGACAGTTGTGCTTATATCACTCTCTCTCTCTCTGTTCTAAATACACACACTCTCTGTCTTTCTCCCTCACTGTTGTTCTCCATAGCCCATTAGACAGATGTGTGTACTGTACATATTCGATCATTTATGACAATCCACACATAGTTGTACACTTTCCTGACTTCCTAGACCAGTGGTTCTCAAACTGTGGTACGGGTACCACTGTTGGTACGCGGACTCCTTCTAGTGGTACTCCAGGAGTCTCCAATTTTTTTTTTTTTTTAGAAAGATGACATACTGTAATCACTTCAAAGTATAGCTAAATATATACAATTCAAAATCCTTAACCATGCCATCACTGAAGTTAAATTTCAACTATTTTTTGTCTTTCATGGAAAAAAATAGGCCTATTTTCATTTTTATATCAGCCAATAGAAGCCAATAGGCCTACTGGCTAATTTTAAATTACGGCGCATTAGCAAATGGTTGACAAGCTAAGCTGTGATGGAATAGCCTGGGTGTTCCCATGCTGCCTTGTGCGCGATTTGATTCACGCTGCTAAGGCAGCCTGGAGACCATGGAGCAAATTTTCAGATGATGAGCTATGCACAGACGCATTTGATAGACATTCGTGGCACCCAATAAACGGATCTGGGCATTTTATTTCAAATACGAGAAAATTAACGTTTGGTTCCCAGACCACGTCTCATTGAGAAGGGACAGCCGTGGCCCACTGGTTAGCACTCTGGACTTGTAACCAGAGGGTTGCCGGTTCAAGCCCCGACCAGTGGGCCGCGGCTGAAGTGCCCTTGAGCAAGGCACCTAACCCCTCACTGCTCCCCGAGCGCCGCTGTTAAAGCAGGCAGCTCACTGCGCCGGGATTAGTGTGTGCTTCACCTCACTGTGTGTTCACTGTGTGCAGTGTGTTTCACTAATTCACCGATTGGGTTAAATGCAGAGACCAAATTTCCCTCACGGGATCAAAAAAGTATATATACTTATACTAGCGCTAGATGGAAAACAAAAGAAAAGGGGTGGATCAAAAACATCCACCAACTCCTTCAGAGGGTTTGATTACCCTCTCCTTGCTGCCACTCGTGGTCAACTTTCCAAATCAGCCACTAGATTGCATCACATGACCAGAGTTTGAACTGTGTGAGGATTATAGTCATCAACTTTGCAGGGGGGTCATCACCCGGTCTGCCAGATAAATGCAACCTGAGGGGAGACTGGACTGTTTTCCGCTCCATAACTGCAGGATTGCGTCATATGAGCGATTGATTACTCTTGAGATATTACCTTATGTTTGAATGCATAGCTCAGTCTTCACTCAAGTAGTTCAAAGCATAGGTAATTGGATCTAGCCGTAAATGTTCAATACTGTCCTCACACAAACAGGCACCTTGAAAGAAAATTGGGTGGTAAAAAGAGGCTACATCCTATCTGCTCATAACACGTGTGCTTGCTTGTGTGTGTGGCTCTGTATGGGTGTCTGTGTTGTTTGTGATGAGGGAGAAATGGCCCAGCTGTTGTGTTGTGTGTGTGTGTGTGAGAGAGAAAGAGAGAGAGAGAGAGAGCATCTGTGTGCTTGCACGTGTCTGTCTCTGTTTTAATGGCAACTTTAGAACAACCTGTCACCTGCCATAAATCCAAAAGGGCCATTTCCCTTGGAAAACTGATTCTTTTTAGATAGAGAGTTTGTAAACAGCCTTGAAAGAGACGTCAGTTATTTTAAGATGAGAGTGAGAGAGGGAGAGAGGGAGGGAGAGACACTCACTGGGTTGCCATTAAAAGACACTAAATCCAACACAAAGCTATTACACAATGAGAAGACACTTCAGAAGAACGCTTCTCTTGAGAACTATTGCTTAATTCTCAAATCTTTTTTTTTTTTTCCGATCATGTCGACCCGCAAAGAATGTGTGTGACGGAATGTTGACACAAATGGGACTCAAGTGAGGCTCATGAAATGATGACGCAGTTCGACAGACTTTGCCTTTAATCAATCCAGCTCTTGGGCTAAACATGTCTTCAATGTGAACATTCCACATCAGAGTCTATGAACCAGGACTGTACGTCACATTTTGACAATAGCTTTGAGATATGGGAAGCTGTTCTTAGACAATGACACATGCAAAGCAAAAACAGGAACAGGATACTGTTCCATTAAAGTGCTGCGTAATTCCTACACATCAGGCATCAGACTCCTCTGATTTACGACTTTATTTCTCGACACTTGACCTACATCATATGTCCCGGCAGATTGTTTGTGAGTCCTTTGTTTCCATCCAGCAAGTATCAGACAGTTGGATCATCGGAATCTTACTCTTGCTGAAATTCAGTTTAAGTTTTATTCTCTAACAAACATAACCTATTTTGGACTGTGTTGTGCCTAAACTTAATGTCTTTGGATAAGTAAATTCATAATGTAAACATTCATGATTAAAATATGTATTATATGTTTACAGACAGTTTCATGAAGAAACAAAGCATGGATTACAGTAACTGACATACTGCCATAGATATAGTGATAGCACCATCTTGTGGTGACTTTCAAACCTTCAAAACCCGTCGGTTTACCAGCAGTCAGACCACAAGTTTCAAAATATCAACACTGGGCCAAATAAGTTAACACAAACTGGGAATGTGACATAAATATGTTTTATTACAAAGGTCAAGCATTTTGCAAAGTGTATTCAGAGGTTATAGTTTCTTTAGGATTTCTCTTTATCTTACAAGTCTGTTTTTACTGGATTTGCACTGGAACACGAGCATTGACCAGATAAGTCTTTGTACTGATTGTACTTATTTTGTTTATGAATAATAAACTGCTGGTTAAATGATGTTAAAATTTTAACAGACCACAGCATTAGTACAGCACCCCTGCTGGGTTGTGGTGGAAGTGTTTTGAGTTGGGAATCTATTTTTATAAGCTACTTTTATGTACCTTCCAATTTGTTTGCATTCCTGCACACGTTTTGCATTCCCTCACTATACCTTTGCATTCCCTTTCAAAGCAAAATTTGTGGCAAATTCGTTTTTTTTTTGCGAGGAATGCAAAACTACCTCAAGGCATGGTATTGTGAGGGAATGCACAACTATTGCCACAGAACATAGAATCATTATAAAGGGAATGCAAAAGAAGAGAGAGAAAATAAAATCTCTCAGAGAAAACAAAATCACCACTATGACCCTGCAGGGGCTCGATAGGCCTCCATTAGCACATAGCATTGGTGCTATAAAGAATTTCCCAGATACCAGTTGCTTGTGGCATGAATTTGGCCAAATTATGTCTCATAAGCAGCTGCTATCTGGATGGAGTGGGTATCATACACCAGAGAGAATGAGGAAGTACCGCCCCCATTCATTCCAATAGTATCAGGTGTATATAATACCTCAGTGATGTTAACCATCTCTTAATTCTCCAATCAACATTTCTCAACTAATAAATAACACCTTAAAGGAGAATTCCGGTGTGATATTGACCTAAAGTGTATTGAAACATGATACCGAGTGTGAACGTATGTCTCATAGCCCATCTAGCCTTGTCCCTTGCACTCCAAAATCTAGCACTAGTTAGCCGATGCTACCAACAGCTTTTTCAATAGTGGTGCTTCGGCATCGGGCTAGCCATGCAAATAAATCACTGTTTTACACTCATTTACGAGGCTCAATGTATCTCCACACTTCATTGGTAAACTTCCGAGGGCCCTGACATTTAAAACGAGACATTGAGAACTTTGAAAAAGCACTGGTAGTTTACTTACAAGACGATTTATACAGACAGTATCTTCACGAAGTTTAGCGTTTGCAGCCATCTTGAATTTAGTCACGATAAGTCGAGCAACGAGTAAGAATGAACAGGTATGATATAAGTGGAAATGCATGGATTCCAGTTTCTTCCAGTAGCAGCAAGCAGCAACTGGAATCCATGCATTTCCACTGAATTATTTTTGGAATCTGATCCCTTATCATACCTGTTCATTCTTACTCGTTGCTCGACTTATCGTGACTAAATTCAAGATGGCTGCAAACGCTAAACTTTGTGAAGATACTGTCTGTATAAATCGTCTTGTAAGTAAACTACCAGTGCTTTTTCAAAGTTCTCAATGTCTCATTTTAAATGTCAGGGCCCTCGAAAGTCTACCAATGAAGTGAGGAGATACATTGAGCCTCGTAAATGGGTGTAAAACAGTGATTTATTCGCATGGCTAGCCCGATGCCGAAGCACCACTATTGAAAAAGCTGTTGGTAGCATCAGCTAACTAGCGCCAGATTTTGGAGTGCAGGGGACAAGCCGAGATGGGCTATGAGACATACGTTCACACTCGGTATCATGTTTCAATACACTTTAGGTCAATATCACACCGGAATTCTCCTTTAATAAATAACACCTTCAGACTCATTTTGATGACACATTGACATGCATCAGACAAAATGGAGTCTCTGTAATTGCTAATGCACGCCCAGAATGATTGGCATTGCCTTATGGAACCTTGTTGTTTTGTAAAGGAACGCAACCCTATTTCTCAGTTTTCGACGTATTTTAGACCCCATAGCACTGAATGGGTATTCAGTGCATTCAAAACAATTCTTACATTGTGTTGCTTTACAGAAACACGATGTAGGAATTTCCACTTTTCGTCAATTTTCAACGTACAGGGTACCCATTTAGTGCTAAAGGGTTCTAAAATATGTATAATACCGATGAAAAGGGACATGCTTCTATCTACAACAACGGCACACAGGGCCATACCAAGCATACGGGATGCACATCTGCTATGTCAGACACTCCTCTGTCCTTACTGTATATCAGTGTGGCATTGAAATGTGTTTGATGCTGTTATTTGAAGGTAAAATAACTACACTGTTTGTGTGTGTGTGTGTGTGTAGGGGGGAGAAAATGTGGATGCTAAATCTGATCTTTTAAACCTCAGATGTGTGATTATGTCCCAGGGGTAGATACATTTCACTAGTGTGTTTGGCAGAAATGTCTGTGCTTCTTGTTCCAGTTTAATTTTTACTCCTTCTTGAAGATTCTCTTGGCATCCACCCCGTCATAGCTGTAGCTCTGTGGGAAAAATATGAACATGTGTGTTATACTATGATGTGTCAAAACACCTCTCTCTTTAATCCATAAATCTCTATATATTACTCTAACTTTATATGAACTCTAAATTCAATGTACCGTATTTTCCCGACTATAAGCAGAGACTTTCTAATGAGGAGACACTGCACTCAAAGAATCTCCCATAGAAATGTATGGGGTTAGTTCGTAACGCAAACATGGCCGTCGTCTACACATATTCCGCCCCTTCAGCCGCTAAAAGTTGACATGTGAATACATCGTGCCAATCATGTGGTATGTCGTGAATACATCGTGCCAATCATGTGGTATGTCGTGAATACATCGTGCCAATCATATGGTATGTTGTGAAAACATCGTGCCAATCATGTGTTGTGATCTCACATCTGGAGCCAGGTTGGTGTAGGTGGTTGGTGAAGCCTTGCGCACATGCAGTTCTGCCCGAAATAGATGACCGATTAGTGGCCAAAATGCGTTGCAATATGGCCGCCGACTTTGCTATAAGTCGCTCCGGAGTATAAGTCGCATATTTAGAAATTTATTTAACTAAATCCAAGACCAAGAACAGACAGAGACTATGTAACTGGACACATAGAGGCCAGAAAGATTGAGAATTCTACCGGGAATGTAAACGAAGACGAAGGAGTGAATGGCGACGAAGCTGAGGCCAGCCAGGTGATAACAAGGCAGCCAACGAGGAGGGTCCAATGGTAATTGTAAAGCAAATTTACAAAAGATTCACTGAAGGCTGATGCTGCTGATGTGGTACATGAAAATGTAGCTAAAAATGTTGAGAATGCAACGCAATCGAGCATTTTGGGCGATGTGGAGTCACAAGCCGGCAGCAGAGCAAATGCTCGGAAGGCTACCTCTGAGAGTGAAAGATAAAAACAGGTGCAAGTTTTAAAAAAACGTGCAGACGAAGGAGTGATTCTAAATCAACTGAATTAATAGTGATGACATAAATATGTGTCCAATGTAAATATGCAACAAAAAAGACAGTATGTCTTTATATGCAACAAAAAAGAGTTAGCACTTCCACAGCCGATATTAGCACATTGTGACTCAACTTCTGTGTCATTATGTACTTTTGGGATCTACCCATTTTGTCAATCTGGTGTGAATACACTAAACCAAACCAACCTGAACCAGTTCCCCGTTCACCAGAGTCCTGGTGGTGGTGAGAACCTTGTTGTTGTCTTTCCTGGTGAAGGAACCCTTCAGCATCTCACCCTCCATGTTCCAGGAGCCCTAAGAGAGAGATGAGGACAGATGTGAACGGGTGTCCATGGTTACGGCTAGGTTCTCACTCTATTTCAGGTCAAATTTAAGAACAACATTACTGGCATCTTCACCATCACCATCATCATCAACAACAACAGCAACAACAATAACAACAACAACAACATGATGGATAGCTCATGCCCCATTATCAACCTTCATCCTTGACCTTCATCGTCACCAACATCATCAGTCAACCTTATGATTAGCATAAACCTAATCATTATTAGCTCCACCATCACCACCACCATCATCACCATCATCAGTGTTGCAATAGATTATTACATCTTATCCTATTCAAAATGTAATAGTAGTGTAACTGTTTCAATTACTTTATCAAAGTAATTTATCACATTTATTGATGACTTTTCTAAAGTAATGTTTTCAACTTAACCATTTTAAAATGTTTAAAACCTGGCAGTTTTATTCTTAAATCAGTACTTAACACTGGTAGCAGCAGTAGCTGTAGCAATATTCTAAGCTGAAGTGTTGGTGGCAATGACAGAAGTAATAGTTAGCACCTTCCAGTTTCCAGTTAATGGAATGGCAGTTACAAATATACCAAGCATCTCTGCCATGCGACAAAGAGACTTACTGAAACTTCTGTTCCATCGGCCAGAGCGTAGTCAAACTGAACGCCGAGTGTGAAGTCGATCTCTTTGGTGCGGAAGGTGCTGGACTCCTTAACGTGGAACTGCTCTCCAGTCTGGGTGATGGTGATCTTCAAGTTGTCATGTTCCGCCAGCTTCCTCTTCATGATGTTAATGCCTGGACAAGAAACAACTAAATACTGGACTTGAAGAAGCCCAACAACCTACTCAAAATATAACCTAGTCTTTTTTGAGTGAGTTTGTTTTGTTTTGCCTTTCACGTTTTTTATTTCTTTTTTTAATCATAAAATAATTAGACAAATACTTCTGGAGTGAAATTAGTAACCACATTTTATTTGTTATTGTAGTATTCCGTATGGCAGCTTCTTTCAAACAGCAGATCAACTAGAATTGTGGATTCATAATTTTGAAAATCCAGTTCATGGGCCCAGTTTCAAATAGCATCAGTGGGAACCGCATATAGTTCCGACACAGTTTATTCAGTTGAAAGACTACATGTCTCCTGTGTAATGGCTGAGCTTTTAATACCTATCTAGAGTTTTAATACCTCCATATCGCCACCCTTGTACAGTAGATTACCTTCCCGTGTCATTTCAATGTCACTGCCCCCACATACTCATAGTTTCAAATGACAAATGCGGGCTATAAACACTATTTATACTGCCGACACGTAAGACCGAAGCTAAGAATAAAACAGTGAACTTAGGAAGCCAGCACACCTCTGTGTCATCCTTCCATTTCTCTCTCTCTCTCAGTCTCATTATGTGCTTCTGTTCTTCCTCAGTCTGTTTCTTTCCTCATTCACTCCTTTTTTTGCTTTTGCTCTCTCTCTCATCTAGTCTTGTTTTTTATTACTGAACACCTCTGTTCTTCTCAAGCATAGAAACACAAATGTGTACAGGAAACATGATATAATAAATATACAGGGGCACACACATGTTCAAATTAACGTACGCTTGTGCGCACACACACACACACACACACATGCAAAATCCTTACCCATTTGTTCCATAAACTTGTCGTAGTTCTCACTACGGTCAACTTTCCAAGTTCCATTGAAAGTCATCTTTGCTAGGTAACTGTAGGACAGGACACTCTTTCACACACTCTTTAACTCACTCTCTGTCCTCCTCTCTCTCTTTCTGTCTCTCTCACCTTCTCTCTATCATTCCCACCCTTTTTATAAACGCGAACAGTCAGCGAGGCGGCCTTATTTTGGTGATTATCAGTCTGCTGATGTGGACACTTTAAGCCCACAGCAAATATAGGGCATTGCACCACAAGAATATAAAGATAAACACTCGCGGACAACACCCATTGTACCCTGAGGATATTACCAGGATAGCGCTGTCTGACAGGTTAAAATCATCTCTCATATCTGACAGAGGGCGAGAGACATTCCACCCTGTGGCGCTGCCATGAGTGTGGTAATAACAAATGACCCCAGGTGACCTCTAGGAAATATCAGTCGGTTCCAATGCAAAGCATGTTAGTTTGTACTAGAAAGAGAGAGAGAGAGAGAGAGAGAGAGAGAGAGAGAAATTAGAGGATGTTAAACTGAGGGTCTTTCACTCATATCACATTGCAGACACACTACGCTTGCTAGTTCTGCTTTTTCTGCTGTTCTCTGTTTCTGCTTTTTTTTATCAGTGTCTTGATACAGTAAGTACATTAAAGTACAGTCTATTATAATAAGTACGCACAGACAAATTACTGTTTCCAGTAGAATTCAGGTTTGATAATCAACAAAAACAGCACCTGAGTTCTGTAATGCCTTTACTGTAGATAATACACAAATACGTGTATGTGAATGTTCATGTCCTCAACTGCCAAATCTGCATTTCAGCATGTTTTAGACATAATCCTTTGTACAGTACATGACAATAGCCAATACAATTTAACTGCAATAAAATTCAATTGCAAAGCTCTTGGTTAATTGTTAGCCCAGTGACTATTTCATTGCCACGAAAATTATTATTATGATTAGATCTATTATTTTACAGCTGTAATGAATGTATCATTCATTTTGCATTTTGTATATACCCATTCCCTACTCTGCTGTTCAGAGGTGTCAGGAGTTTATAGACCCTTTCAACAATAAAAACAAAAACAATGCTTGAACGTTCTATTTGGGCCCCAATCTACTTCCTCTGCATTAAGATAACATATGGAATGTTAAAAAGGAAGTCTTGTGGGGCCAATTATGATGCTGATAATGGAACTCTTGAAAGGGTCCATAAATCTGCCTTGTTCTATGTCAGTCTATTAACACCCTCTGCCAAGCATGTTCAGGAACAGGTCAAGAATATAATGTCCCCTCTTTGTCACAGTCACAGACGATGTGTTTTGCTATCTAATGCAAAATCTGCAGTCCCATAGTTTTTTATTTTGTAATATGTTTTTTTTATAAAGAAGTCATTGGGTGTGCATTTTTACATTACAGTAATTTCCCAACTATTAGCGGCGGTTTATATATTGATTTTGCAAAATTTCTTCAGCTATGAGGTTAATACAATATGGTATTAATATGTTTTTTTGTTTTGTTTGTTTTAACATAAAACACTGTCCTGCGGCTTATACACAATACAATTAATACACAGGAAATTACTGTAGTTGGCATCATTAAAACACAACTTATTACAGTAATATACTCATTTGCCTCCAACCCCACCCCACCCCATCCCATCCAATCCCACCCCACCCCACCCCATCCCATCCAATCCCACCCCATGCCATCCCACCCCACTCCAGCGTTTGTGTTGCACCTGCATCCAAGAGAACATTGAAGATGCAGATGCAGCATATTTGAGTTTGAGTGTAGAGCTAGCAGCAACATTCTTATACAGTCTATGGTGTAGAGGTTTTATACAGTCTATGGTGTAGAGGTTGTATACAGTCTATGGTGTAGAGGTTGTATACAGTCTATGGTGTAGAGGTTGTATACAGTCTATGGGGGTTGTATACAGTCTATGGTGTGCAGGTTTTATGGACTAAGTGTGGAACACTGAGGAACAGTGCAAGTTCTATAGATAACACTCATGTACACTCACACACGGCTGTCAGTGATCATCCGACTAAGGTCACCGAGTCATGTGTGATGTTACATAACGGTTTATTGTCTGAACAGAGACAGCCAGACAGAGAGAGAGAGAGAGAAAATGGTTTGCAGTTCAAGAAGTTCAAGTTGAGGCCCAGATTATCTGACTGATAAAATCGTATCATCTAGACATGCAAACCACAAGGTTATCCAGAAAAGGCCAAAGGTTATCCAGACAGACATAAACTATATGAGTGACGTTCTGAGATGACAGTCATTGCCAGCCAGAAAATAAAACTTTATGCCATTATAGTATAATGACTGATGTGTACCATTGTGTGCCAGGAGTAGAAATATTTGAAATGTTGACAGATACTGTAAATGGTCAACTTCACCAGCCACTAAATAGTAAATCATTACTTTACTTTGTGTCTGAAATCTACCAGCCATTTTTCAAATTCACCGGCATTTTGGCTGGTGTTAATATCATTCCCTGTTGCTAATATCATTCCCTGTTGCATGTCAATATCGCAGGATCAAGTCAGGTGCATCCGGGTGACCACTGAACTTTATTTAAGCTGTCTCATTTGGGATTCCCTTTTTGACTTGTCAGATTTAGCTTGCTTCAAACTAGTCTTTGTTTCAGTCAAATAAATTGTGAGACGTTCATTCAACATTTCTAAACATGGTACATGAAATATATAAACTAGCCTATCATGATTTATATGTAATGCAGCACTTCTATAGTTGGTGGGCTAAAATTAGCATTAGCATGAGCCAAGTATATGTTCCCAGGCCCCTACAGATGTGTTCCCATTTGTGTGTATGGGCCTCTTATAGACTGGTTTGCAGCAGGGGCCCTTGGCTCCACTTCAAAATAGCCAGTGCTTTGTCATAGGTCTACCCACCCGTCAGTGCTCATTCTGTTCCCAAAGCAGCACTGTCGTGGTGAGTTGGCCTATCGATGGGTTTGATCCCAGGGTCTGCCACCCTTGTGCCCCATGCATGAGCAAGTCACTTAACCTAGAGTTACTCCAGGAGAACCGTCCCTGTTCAGTTGTTAAGTCCGACGGCGCATGTCATTTCAGGGCCCAACGGCTCTTTTCACAACCTGTAAACCTTGTCACCATCATCTCTGTTATAGTGAGGGTAAAACAATTTTTCTAACAGAGTAATTAGTGTAGCTGTAATGCCAGATGATATAATGGTTATGGTTATGGGATTTGGCAGACGCCTTTGTCCAAAGCCTTACCTTACTATGCACAGAGAATCACAGGCTCAGTCCCTGCCTCAGTCATTGCAAGCGCCTCTGATTGATTAATCACCACTATGTGGATACTGTTTTTAGAATTGATTTAGATTAAGTGTTAGTTAGTATAATTTGTATTTTAGTATATTTATCATATTCTTTATCTTCTACTGTCCTTATTGCTTAGTTGTGTTTTTATATTATATACTTTAATTACTCTTTCTGCTGTTAAAGAATGTGTTTATGTTGTCTGTATGCTGCTGAGACCTTGAATTTCCCCTGGGGATCAATAAAGTATCTATCTATCTATCTATCTATCTATCTATCTATAATAAACAATAATGTCCATTCAATCAATAATATAAAAACAATAACATGGTAAGACTACATCAAAGGTTGTATCAGCGATAGCGGGGATAGGTCACATCTGTTGATGTTCAAACAAAGCTCGCTACTCCCTCCCCCTCTCTCCCGTGCAATTAAAACTCTCCTAAACGCGCATTTCGTCGGTTATTGGTTGAAACACTATATTTTTCCTTTGAGTGGGTTGCCAACCCTTGTTGGTAGCAATTGTTTTTGTGTACAGATCTCGGAGCCTAGGCTGCCTACAGAGACATGTTTTTTTGACGGCCTGCTTATGGGGCAGGCTTGCGGATCGTTGGGAAAAATTAGATGAATGTGATCCTTTATGTTTGGGCCTTTTTGGGCCTGAAATCGCTGATACAACATTTAAGGAGAATATCAATAATAAACAATAATGTCAAATTAATCAACAGCTTAGTGGAAATAAAACAATATTATACAAACCATAATGCATAAGAAGCGCTTAAAGAACTAAGTGCATGTTGAACAGTAATGTATAGTATAAGTATACTCTTCTGATCCCATGAGGGAAATTTGGTCTCTGCATTTATCCAAATCCGTGAATTAGTGAAACACACACTAATCCCGGCGCAGTGAGCTGCCTGCAACAACAGCAGCGCTCGGGGAGCAGTGAGGGGTTAGGTGCATTGCTCAAGGGCACTTCAGCCGTGCCTACTGGTCTGGGTTTAAACCGGCAACCCTCCGGTTACAAATCCGAAGCGCTAACCAGTAGGCCACGGCTGCCCCCTTGTCTTTAGACCCCTCTTAAACGACCCAAAACTATCACAGGAACAGAGAGCAAGGGTAACATCCAATAACGTCACATCTTTCCCACTTAGCCTGGTTCCCTCTCAGCCTGTCTTACCCTCTTATCCAGGTTCCCTCTCAGCCTGTCTTACCCTCTCAACCTGGTTCCCTCTCAGCCTGGTCTCAGCCTGTTTCCCTCTCAACCTGGTTCCCTCTCAGCCTGGTTCCCTCTCAGCCTGTCTTTCCCTCTTATCCAGGTTCCCTCTCAACCTGGTTCCCTCTCAGCCTGGTCTCAGCCTGTTTCCCTCTCAACCTGGTTCCCTCTCAGCCTGGTTCCCTCTCAGCCTGTCTTTCCCTCTCAACCTGGTTCCCTCTCAGCCTGGTTCCCTCTCAGTCTGTCTTTCCCTCTCAGCCTGTCTTACCCTCTTATCCAGGTTCCCTCTCAGTCTGTCTTACCCTCTCAACCTGGTTCCCTCTCAGCCTGGTGCTGTCTACACCAGCTGAGTGATGTGTCATTCCTGTTATCTGCAGCGCTTATTTCCAGTGTCATAAAACGTTGATAATTTCTTTGGTGAACTTATTGCCTTATTGCCTTTTAATCTCAGAATCACATCGATACGAGCTATTTACTACAAATGATAAAACAATCAGTACTTTGCAGTTATCTGCTGGGATCTTTTCTACAGGCAATGAGGAAATAAGGACATATCACTGTATATGTGTCCCCAAAGGTCAAGGAAAACATTGCAGATAAGATTTGTACCAAGTCACAAGACCATCTAATGTCATGATAATTACTGTATTTGTTGACATTCGTATGAGTTCAAGGGTGCCATTAGAGAAACTTGTGAACTTTTGAGATAGATAGAGAGAGAACAGTCAGAATCAATGTGTGTGTGTGTGTGTGTGTGTGTGTGCATGTCTATAAATAATGTGTGTGTGTGTGCATATGTATTTGTCAGTTGTCCCCTTGTGTGTGCACATAATGTGTGTGTGTATGCGTGTCCCCATCTGTGTGTGTGTGTGTGTACACGTGTGTTCCAGTTCCAGTGGAACATTCTACCTTTGTCCCACAGAACCTGGCATAGTGACCCCCTCTTAGCAGGTGGTCGCAGGGTACACCATCCACCATCACCCCCAGCCAAGCACATACCAGCATGGTTCGCCAAAAAGCACACACACACACACACACACACACACGCCTTGAAATCTTAAAAAACAGCAAAATATTGTACATTTTGTAAATATTGTAAAACATCAACGAAGTGGAACGAAGAACAGTATGGCTCTTAATTACAGGCTATCCCCACCCCACCCCAATCAAGACCATTTTAATTAGATCAATTTAATTAAAAGGATTTAAATAGTTTAATTAGTTTATTAGTTCACTTATCAAGCATGTGTGCTTGGACCAGGAAAAGACAGAAAATACTGCAGAGCATGATAAATGCAAAGCCTTTGATAAACATGCGCGGATCTACGGGGTGGCAACGGATGGCAGCTGCCACCCCTGGGACACAGTTTTGCCACCCCTGTTGCCACCCCATTTATGAATCATATAATATATTTTTTAAAGTAGGCTATATTTTATGTTCATGTTGAAGGTCAATGAGACCCGCACCTCATCGCCGATTTAGAATCCCCCTCCCCCTCACAATGGTTTCACCCATCACTATCAGTGCAGGCAGCGATCCCCGCGAAATTTCACAGCAGGCTGCACAGTGAGTGAATGCAACCATGTCAGCTGTCTGTCCTACGATGCAGGCGCGCTGGCGGCATGGGGGATATTGGGGATATGACACCCGCAGTTTTGAAGAGACGGCAATTAGAGGTCTGCGCGGGACTGATTTTTCAGTACCGCGCCCGCCCGCTCCCGCAATATTCCGTCCCGCTTTATTTAGTCCCGCTCCCGCCCGCATCTGTAACATGATGTCCCGCTCCCGTCCGCTAAAGCCCGCATGCAGGAGGGATAGACTAGGGCCTAATGTGTCATTTTTTGTCCCGCTCCCGCATTAATGTGTCATTTTTAGTCCCGCTCCTGCCCGCATCTGTAACATGATGTCCCGCTCCCGTCCGCTAAAACCCGGATGCAGGAGGGATAGCCTATTCAGTTTTTCTTTGTCTCACGAAAGGAGCACACACACCTGATAAAGACTCCAGATGTCTGATTTTAAGTTTCTTGGATCTATATCCTGCTCCTCCTGACGCTAGCTTTTATTTATGTTTAATAACCAACTAGCCCTAGCTACTGCTTATCAACTTGTTTTCACTAGCTCTTACAGCACATTTAAGTTCTAAAACATTTATTTCAGACATCATTTACAAGACACAATTAATTTACTTGAGTTACCTTTGTGCATAAACCCCTCATAGACAGTAAAGGTATCACAGTATCGGATAGATAGAGTATCCTATCTAATAGCCAGGGGGTCCTAAACAAGCTGGGAATTTAGCTAAACTATCTTACTTGTGTCTGCGCCAGGGCTGGGGAACATTCGTCTACCTGAAGGGGGGAAGAAGAAAGACTTGAGTTATTTGAAGCTCAGAGGCACAACAAGGAAAATCCAAATGAATCCATAAAAATAAAAAAACAGAGTGCAAACATTGTAAGTATTTTATACATCCCCAGCCAACGTGCAATGCAATAGTCACCACATTCCCCATATGTCAGATAGCATGTTACATGCATGCATATGTCAGATAGCATATTTTTCAATGGGGAAATGATTTTGCGTTTTGCATTTGCCTGAAGTGATGTAGCCTAGGTATAATGTTTGTTTCAATATTTGAATATGTTTTTATACATTACTTAATTCAATGTATTTAGATATTGTTAAAATGTTGTTAATATAATACTAATAGTTGATTGTAAGGGCAGTAAGTTGCAAATCATTGTAATTGTCTGTTAATTTCTTTGGTCTTTACCATTTAGAATATTATGATGATTGACAGTGGGCCAGAAGTGGTGGTCCAATATCTGGAAGCCTAATTGCACTACATGGGTTTTTGCTCACAATTTGGTCCCCCTCACTTTGAAAATATCTCCTGCGCCCTTGCTCAAAACTCGAGGGGTCATTTTTTCAAAAATTTCTCCAGGGGAGCATACCCCTAAACCCTCAGAATCTTGTTTCAAGGCATTGCTATTTAAATCCATCCAGTCACGGCCATATTTGGGACCAAGCCTGATGACTCCCACTTGCTGTGGTCAAGAAGATCTCACACAGTGGTGACATTGCATTGCAACCTTATTAGCCCGACGCCTTATCTTGCTGAACTGGAAAGGCTGGAAATTATTACTATTTGTGTTACTTTTTATTTATTTATTTTTATTTATGCCTCTTTTTATGTATCATTTTTTTATGTATGTGGGGTACCCTTTTTTTTTCTTTTTGATTGAGGGTGGCAATATGTAGGTGCACTTTACTCCAAATATAAACTTGTATGGATAGGTTATGAGGATGAGGATGCATGGGGATTGGGAAGGGTGGGGGGTGGGTAGAGAATATTTGTTTATGTATATTGTGCTGTATATTTGTATATTTATTACATTACATTACATTACATTACATTTGTCTGATGCATTTTTAGCCAAAGTGACTAACAACATGGTAAACAGTTTAAGTTTTAAAGCAATTCTCAACAATTGTAGGACAATTTAAAAAACGGTAGAGTACAGTAAGAATAAGTGCATCAGTGAGTGCTGTTTTTTACAGTTACGTGTCAGTTTAAGACGGCTGGTAAGTGCTAGGATCAGCAAGATTTGTTGTAAGTGGTGCTATGAGAGGAGATGTTCTCTAAAGAGCTGGGTCTTCAGGAGTTTTTTGAAAATGGAGAGGGATGTCCATGCCCTTGTAGGAACTGGCAGTGTGTTCTACCAACGAGGAACAACAGATGAGATGTACTTATGTACATAGTTGCACTGTTGCGCTATATACAATTGTTCAGAAAACTTATGAAAAATAAACGTTACCCCTGCATACTCCCAAACCCCCCTAGAATTGCTTTTTGACACTGTACAATTAAGTACAGAATACACAGACTGTGCATAGTGATTACACAGAGAAAGGGTCCACAATTCACAAATTAAGACCCACACCATCCAAAAAGCCTAGAACCTCATGACACCCCTTTGCTACCCCAGGAAAAAATCTCTAGATCTGCCACTGTTGATAAAAGTGTTGAATGGTTGATGACTTTTTAAAGATTGCCCACTAGGGTGCACTATTGATCAGTTATTTACACCACTGGCGAAAGCAGAGTTGTAGGCCCAATGTAAGCAGGCCTTAGCCTACTGTATTGTGAGCCAGAGACCGAGCAAGAAGGAGAGAGATGGAAATGATTCACTCATCGGTTCAGAAAGCAAGCCTAACCTAAGTGTGGTTTTCTTCAATCCGTAATCATAGGGGCAATTACAGACAGGTGGTGGAACCTAAATTAAAACACAGCCAAACGAGCGAAAACAGCGTTGTAAAAATAAACCAACTCAACGCATGTTAGCATACACTAACATACAGACACCTTAATTCCTTCAGCCGTATGACGAAAACACTAAGCATTTAGATTTAACTACGAGCCGAGTCAATATTGTCTCTCAAGACGACTACCATGAGCTAATATTTAAAATTCAAATGGGTTTCCAATGACGGAGGCGTGTTTTTAAAAGACGGTCATTCAGACGTGAGACACGCGAGGGTTCTCGAAAGAGCGTGCACTTACCTGACAGGACTGACAAATGAACGCTATTTCGACGATGAATGAGAAACTGTGTTGTAGGCTACCAATGTAAGTGGCACGGTGGTAATGGCTGACGACGGAAATGGGATAATTGAGCAAATTAAGGAAGAAGTGACCTTATGCTGTAACCACTTTCATAGAATGTGAACAACTTTTAGGCTACATGAAGCGGACTGGGATATTTTCTGGATATTTCAGCAACAGTATTTTATGTGACTGTGTTTGTATAAACACACACACAAATGCACAAATTCCAGCATTACTGACATGTTATAGGCTACATGGTTGTGGGTCTCCCTTTGGCCCTTGGCCCCCAACAGAATTCAAGATCTGGCTGATGTCGAAGGACCCTTTCCCTCTCCCTTACAAAAAATAACTGCACTACTTCAGATGTCAAAACTGTAGTTTTCTGAGTGTCAGGTTTTTTGTAGACATTATTTGTAGTTCATATGCGGAAAGTGCAACATTTTAGACACAAAAAACTCATCTACTGCACTTTATTGCACAAATGCATAGTTTTTGTAAGAATAGAATAAAATCTTTATTGTCATAGATAGATAGATAGATAGATACTTTATTGATCCCCAGGGGAAATTCAAGGCATATCAGATATAGCCTACAATGAAATTGTAGTGCTTCTTCGGCCAGTGGATAGCAGAATTAAAAAGAAAACAGTGAAATATTGGAGAATAAAAGGAGAGAAATAAGCAACATATACATAATTTACCATCTAGTGCACACACACTTCATTTCAGGGACCTGATGGCCCAAGGAAAGAAACTGTTTATAAGTCTATCTAAGGGCTGTCTCACAAAAATAAGAAGTACATTTAAGCAGTATTTTTTAAATTCTTTGAGCAGACACATGTCCAGACGGACCCAATTACTTCATACATACTACAGTACAGAACTACAGAAACATCACAGAGATAGCAGCCCATGCAGTACTTCCCCTTCTTACACCATTAGCACCGCACAATGTGCCTTTAGCAGTTTAGGTTAGCCTGCTCATCCGTGTCTGTAATGTGTGTGTGTGTGTGTGTGTGCGCATGTGAGGGTGCATTCTGTGTGTGCGTACTGTATGTGTGTGAGCGTGCACATGTAAATGTGTGTGTGTGTGTGTGTGTCTGTATAAGTATGTTTAATTGTTTATGTTGCCATGTCATCAGAGCGTGAGTAAGCTGAGGGCGGTTGTTCTACGCCTGGCTTGGTTCACCACCCCCCCAACCCTTTTGGCTTAGTGGCTGCCACCCACCTCACTCCTCACTCATGGCTGCCTGGCTGCAGGTAGGCTCTGGGCTCTGCCCTATACCAGCATGGCCCAGGTGCCCCTGCAGAGGAAATGAACCAACACCAGGCGCCACACAGCAGCATGTCCCGTCCCGCTGCTGAGGAACAATTCTCTCTCTCTCTTTTTTCTTTCTTTCAGTTAATCCACTCTCTCACTGTCTGTGCTTATGGCTTTCTGCCTGACCCTGTGTCCATTCAACTTTGCAACATTGAGAACAATTTGGAAAAGAACAAAAACGGATGAGATGAATCTCTGTCCCTCTCTGTCTCTCTTTCTCTACATGTACTGTATATATCTGTCTGTCTGCCTGTTTATGATGTTCTCTTTGACTCCTGTCTGTCTGTCTGTCTGCCTATTTCTCTGTCTGTTCTCTATCTTTGTCTGTTCATCTTTTCTGTCTGTCTTTCTCAGTCAAGGACAGGGGTTTTCAATGCCCACAGGTGGTCCATGACAATGTAATCAAAGTTGCAGTTTCAATAGGAGTCACTTTATCTGTAACCTAACAACTCACAACAGTGACCCTCAATGAGAGTGTCTGTGCTGGTCCCTGGGTCTCAGTCAGTGGAAAGTTCAAAGACAACATATCATCTGTTGAAGGAGAGAAAATTTTACTATTTCATGGAAAATATAAGCACATTTGAATTTGATGCCAGCAACACATCTCAAAAAAGTTGGGACGGTGGCAACAAAAGACTGGAAAAGTTATGTAATGATAAAGACAACAAAAGGAGACAACTAATTAGGTGAACTGGAATTATGAACGGGGGTAAAAAGAGCATTCCAGAGAGACTGAGTCTCTCAGAAGTAAAGATGTGGAGGTATTCATCACTGTGTATAAATCTGTGTGGACAAATGAAGAAACAATATAAGAATAATGTTTCTTATCATGAAATCGCAAAGGATTTGAAGATTTCATCATATATAGTACATAATACCATTACAATATTCAGAGAATGCAAAGAAACCTTTAAAACAAGGGGCTGAAAAAAAAATACTGGATTGGTGGTGGTGACCTTGTTCTGTAAAGAAAATCACTGTATGGGCTCAGGAAAACTTCTGATAACCATTATCTATAAGCACAGTTTAATATTCCATTCACAAATGCTAGTGTAAACCATGCAGAGAAGAATTTTTATTTAGACATGATACAGAAATTGCTACCATTTTATCTGAGCCTGAGCTCATAATTGACTAATGTAAAGTGGAAAATGGTCATGTGGTTAGACCAATCAACATTTGCCATTCTTTTTTGGAAATCATGGACTCTTCTGGGCCTCCTAAAGAGGAGAGGGACTATTCAACTAGCCAATGTTTCCAACTTGTGCTCAGTTCAAAACCCAGCATCCATGACGGTGTGGAGGTGCATTAATAGTGCATGGGCGTTTTGCACATCTGGCAAGGCACAATCAATTCTGAATGATGTACACAGGTTTTGAGCAACATACAGTATACTGTCATCCAGATGGTCTTTCCAGGGAAGACCTACAGTGTAGAATATTTTAGGCAAACAATGGCAAATGAATTCTGCACATATTTAAATATCTTTGTTGATCCTTGTCTGTGTTCCAAAAGCGTTCCTTTAAGGACATACTCACACTGGGCATGGCTCACTTGTACTGTGCCGGAGTGTGGTTCTCTCCTGTTTTTGGACTGCACTCACACGGCATATTATCATACTGTACCCAGGCATGGTTGAGCTGCTGTGCTCTAGAATCTTTGCACAGGCACGATCATACATGTAAGCCCAACTGTACCTTGCCCGAGTCCACCTCCTCAAGTGGACCCACGGATAAGCAAATTTGACACTGGTCAAACGAACCGGACTTTGGGGGTCAAGTGTACTTGGGTCGGGTATGGAGGGCATAGTGCGAGTACGCCCTAAGTCTCAGACGGATTCATGAATGAGACACAAGCTCTTACCAGCGCACATGTGCACACACCCTCCAAGTGTGTTGCAATACCATCCAGCATGACTTTGGACATGCCAACCATGCCGAAGAAATTGTTGTGCTCTAATATTTGAAAAACCTCTTCATATCACAGACCAGACTAAACAATAAAGTAAAAAGCCCAGGTCCAGCACTGCGTCTGTTTGTGTTGCCAGGAAGTTACACAGTTGAATAAAATAACAAAAGGAAGTGATTTAGAGTGACTCTGCCCGCTAAAGCATACTGCCAACTGTAACACACAGGTTATACTGGTAATGTGATGACAGAGAGAGATATGGCTATTTCTTGTAAGACCTACTGGAGCAGAGGGCATGTGGCGTCAGGCATTGTAATGATGCATGACTTTTGGAAAAGAATAAGGAAAAGGCTTGACTTGTCCTCTAAAACCAGTAGAATTATCTGTTCTATGGGCCACTGAACGGCAGATTGTTATCTTTTTTTTGCAAATGCTAAAATATAATATTGAACTGTCCAGTTTTTTAACTCAACATGCAAAATACTCCTCTTCCTCCTCTTCTTGCTACTGCTACTAGTAACAACAACAACAACAACATAATAATGATAATAATAACAACTAGATATACCGCATAGCGGTACAAAATATGACCGCCGCACAGTCCTGTACATCCGTTCCGCGAAAATAAATCACACTTCAATTTGTCTCCATATTTTACTCCATCCCCCACTCTTGAAACTTTTGTGTATGCTTGTTTGGCATGCCTGAGTGTGTGTGTGCGGCTGCACAGAAAGTAGCCTACTGGTGCTGAAAAGGTGAATAGATTGTAGAATAGCCAAAGAAGATGTAGCATTGTTATAAAACCTTTAAAATCTCTAAACAATCACAAGTAGGGCAGTTCATCACAGTTCATCCATTGCAACTGGATTGATGAAAGGTCACTTACACCTGTAGGCTACAATGTATTTGGGAAAAGCAAAAGGTATCAGCATAATGTTATTTATTTATTTATTTATTTATAAACAAAAACATCTCTGTCAGTTCCATGCCGTTTTCAACAGCTATCAAAAACAAAGGTCATTTTTGGATGGATGGATTTTTTGTGAATGGTTCTTCTTCTACATAAGATTTTAGTCATCTTTAGTTCATGTAATACTTTATTGTCAATGCACAAATTAAGTAACAGTAGTCTGAAACGTTATTGTTAATGCACAAATTAAGTAACAGTAGTCTGAAACGAAATGCTGTTTTACATCTAGTGGTGCAAATAACTGACATGTCCAAATGGGCCTTGAGGAAATGCGTCGCTAGACTGTTCATACACATTTTAACGGGCCAAAGTTGAAGAGCTGTTGTCCGTTATTGTTCGTGCAAATATAGGCTGATTCATGTTCCCTTGTATTGTGTAACTGAGGTCCATGGCTAGTCTGGCTTTCACCAGACCAAGCTCAATCTTTTAAGAAATCAAAAAATAAAAAATAAATAGCGGGCAGATCAGGCTGGGTTCACCAGCCTAGTCCATAGGCACCCGATTGTTTAATTTTCCGATTGAGATATCCACGCTCTGGCTATTCTAAATGCAAAAATGCATCAGGGAGTTATGACAAAACTGTAACTAACAAACTAGATCCTAATAGAAAGCTGTTAGCTTCCCTAAGCTAAGTAGGCTTATAAGGTAGGCCTATTTACAACATAAATTGTCAATAGGCTATGCTGGCGACACAAATAAAATCTCCTTTGGAAACTAATGGCTTACGCCTTACAGTATCAAGCGGACTTAAATTGCCATATCGTGGCGAAAAGTTGCAATAAAATTCACGCAGCTCCATGAGTCAAGGAAAGCGCGAATGAAGTAGCCACTTCTAAATGGGACCCACTACACAGTAGCTTAAGGTGTGTTGCTAAAGCAGCCATAATGAAATGAAGGTGTCATTGTTTGGATACTTCACACACACGTGCTTTTTAATTTCACAGACTACAACTACCAAGCTGGAATCAAAGCACATCGATTCCCCTCTCACACCCTGCATGCACTTAAAACAAAATAAACAGGCGTCTCAGTCTCACGCATGTATAGGCAAAACTGTATCAGACCGTTGTAACGTTGGTAAATCTTCCATCGCACAGAATGATTTTTGTAGCACGTGCAACAAATGACAGTCGAAAGATACAGTTACAGTGCTGCTATCAATTTGCTTGGTATAACCGCATTTATAGTTTTCTACCAATCTAATTGGCCTCCATCACTCAACCAACGCTAACGGTAACATTACCTAGGTCCTTATTGATATTATAAGATTAACGTACCTGCAGTAAAAACCAAGCATGTCCGATAAACATCCTCAGATTTATTTCGGCTTCAAGAAGAAATGGGAATTACATTTCATGTGAACATCGTCCTATCCTTATTAGACTTTCTCTGCGGTAAACTACAGTCCTTGTAAGCGTCCATTCTTCTTCTTCTTCTTCTTCTTTGAATTTTAACGGCAGCTTGCATCCAATTAGTTGCATTACTGCCATCTACCGGACTTCTACTGCATTACACTATATTCTGTTAAATAAACCAGTATCCATTAAAAACTTAAAGAAAATTCTTTTTCCCCTCCCACTTGACCCTATTTCTAAAATACCTTTTGTAAGCGTCCATTGTTTTTCCAACCCACTTTTAACCTCCAACAAAATTACGTCTCACTGCAACGATGCGCCATCTAGTGGACAAACGACTACTTATCGCCAATACTGGAAATGCAGCCATTATGATGATGATGAATATTTATTTTGGCTTTCTTTTAATCCTACTGAATTTGTAATTATGTATCCGCCGTTCTAATACCGATAGTATGTGGGTGCCTGTGTGTGTGTGCATGTGTATATGTGTGCACCGCCATCTACAGGCCAATGAGTGTACAGTCACTAAATGTACACATAACCTAATTTTTTTAGACCCCCCCCCATGGATGAAATTCTACGAAACTTAGCATACCCCCAGAGAATGCCAGGTCAATCATACACATAAAATTTGGTGCAGTTCTGAACATCTTAACTGAATATAGGGGCGATTAAAGCAGAATAATATTGCATTTTCATTTTTTACCGGGGCGGGGGGGGGGTGCAAATCACAAATGAGTGATTATGGGCCAGGTTGATGTGGGCCCTTTAGACCAACATACCATAAAAGATTCTTCATCCTCAGTGCCACGGTTCAGGTAGTTATTTAGGAAAAACTGCTTTTTTTGCGGTTCGGGGGGCCCAGCACGGGTGGGTGGGCGGGGAGTGGCCCCCGGGGACGAAACAAAATTTTTCCGTAAAAGTCTAGTGGGGCTACATACCCACCAAATTTGATGTGCCCCGGTGAAGAAGTCATCACATAGAAACACAGAAATGGAGAATAACAGACATTATAGAGTGTCCCAGTGACGCCACTTCCATTTGCCTCCATGGGACCTATCTTTCAAAAAATTTTGAACGCCAGTCTATGGCGAAAAAGAAATTATTTTCTGGTCCCGGTTGACTTGTGCCTTGAATTACCCATATGATGTTTGTCAATTTTAAAGAGAATTTTTCATGTAAAGACATTTGCAGTTTGTTTCGTAACTATTGAATTACAACATTGTGAAAGATCGTAATTCCCATGACTACAAACCCATCAGTCGCGCTAGTGACGTTAGCTCATTCACAGCCACACTAGATTGTACAAGCATACCAGCAACAGGTCTTAATTGGGCTTTCCTTGCCGATGAAAATACCATGAGTCAGAGAATTAAACACATCAGGTAAGTTGTATTCGTCCATAGACTGTACATTAGATACTGTTAAGTGATATTGCAGGCAGCAAGATGCAACCGTTAACTAGCATAACAGCTAATCTTATCGTTAATTAGTTGGTGACGTACATCGTTCGAGACGAGAGATGTAGTCCACTGACATAGATATATATACTGACTAGATGTCGCCTTCGGCTTCTCTGCATGCGTCAACACCGCCGCCATCTTGTAGCGGGGATCTGAAGCTCTAAACTAGTTCTACCTTATTGTCAGTGTTACCTATTTAGCGACGTTTGGCCATCCCCAGCGACAGAAAACCTTTTTAGTGATTAGCGACAAATTTGGGAACTTCTCACAATGATGGCAAACTCGGTTTCGTTGTTGTTGAAACGTAAGAAAATCACTTTTCTCATGGCTTTGTCATTTGTGAATTAAGCTACATCTCGTTTGCCCATAGCATTGGCCCATGATTAAAAAAGTAATGACTGGCGTATGAAGTAGCAGACCATGTTAAAGCACGGAAGTAAATGTTCTACAGATCTACAGCAACTTCTGGTAAGATTACAACTTATACGAGTAAACGAGACGAGAGGTATGTGGCCTCAACCAGAGCCTGTCTACGGAGAGCCTGTTTACTTTCATTGTATCGAACCTGGTTGCAGTTCACTCATTGTTCCTCTAGGGGCCGCCGCTAGCTAGTGCAGAATGAATGGGAGTCTATGGGGCTAGACGGGTAAAATGTATGTTTATTATCGTCAAAAGCTTAGTTTTCTCTAGACTCGACCATAAATACATGCCTGTCAGTTGGAGCAACCCAAAAAACTAGATAATTGCTGGAGATTTTGACGATTTATGGTGATTTTATTTTCGTTAGATCTTTGCTCGGATTGACGTTAATGCATTATAGAGGAGTGGATCACCGCGGCAAGATGGCGTCTCGATTGACGCATTCGTTCCAATGAACAGCAGTAGTCAGGCGACATCTAGTCAGTATATATATCTATGGTCCACTGAGCGGATTCGCACAAAACCAACATAACTTTTGAAGTCTATCGAACAACAGTACTTTCTTGACGTGAAAAATTATCTTTTAAATTCACACACATCATATGTAAAATTCGTGGCACAATTCAAACTGGACCAAAAAATAATTGTTATCTCTCCATTAACTCCCGTTCATATTTGTTTGAAAGATAGGTCCCTTGTAGCGGAAGTAAAACGGAAGTCACTGGGACACTCTATAAAACAATTGGGTTCTATGGAACTATTTATTTGTTTCTGATTGGCCGAGAGACGTTCCATGAGTTGGAATATCCCTGGACATTTCAACTCAGACTTTGCACAGCTAATAATAAATAACTCCGCGATACAATGCGAAGATTTGACACAATGTTCTCATCCCAGCTCTCCACTATTTCAAGCAATGGGTTACTCCTTAGCAAACCATAACGAAACAGTGCTTCACCACATCTGTGGATTAAGCCACACAGTCAACTCAATGTAAGTAAGATAAACGAGGATGCTCTCAGCATTGCCAGCATTGTGTATAATATAATTGTCACTTGGAGGAGACGTGTAGATAACTAACGTTAGCATAATTAGCTAACCGCTGCTAACGTGCTAGCATCGTCACGTCAGGCTGTGCACAGTAGTGTAACATTTATTCACCATAAATTAAAGGTGCGATTTGTAGGATTGTTACCGAACGTTCTGTAGGCCAAAATCAAAACACTGGTGAACGTTCTCAAGACTACCAGAAGCGAGCCTCTTCTGGGTTGCCAGATGTAATGAAGACTTAGCTAACGTTCGTTGACCTGCAGCTGCTTTAACGTTTCTTCAACCATGACCTAGCTACACATTACGGAAACAGTGAAATCAAAACATACCTCTCTACCCAACGTAACATATTTAGCTGAAGTTAGCGATGCAGATGAAGTTTAGCCTAGGCTACCTGTTGTGGAGAAATATGGCCAGCTCTGCGTCAGACTTGATATTCTTCGTTTGACTAAGACGTCACCATCTCAGGAAGCTCCTTCGATGTCCACTTAATTTGTTTCTTGTTTTAATTTTGGAAATTTGCCTGCCTCTCGTAGGCGTTCATGACTACAACTGACAGCTGTTGACAGTTGGCCTTTGCTAATTTGGCAACCCAAATAGGAGGACGCGCTAGCCCATTATTAATACACCTATTCTAGAATTAATCGTTCAAAACATAAACGAAAATTCCAAGAGATTCCGCCCCGTAACTCATTTTTTTTCAAGGGTTTTACGGGGTTTTACGGGTCAGAGTAATGTTGTCAAATAAGCCATTACTTCAATTCATCGTGTTTCCTTACTCTCTGACAACATATGGTGATCATTTTTGGAATGGTTACAGTTTATTTTCCATTATTTCCTACATACTGGACCTTTAATAAAGTTGAGTGGTTCTGCAATGTAGACTATGTTTCCGTTTTTTTGCAGTACCATGTCCCTTACATGACATGGCCCAGTGTCCTTGTAACATGCATGCAGCAAACCTAGATATGAATGTGATTTCAGCCCGACTTTTAACATTTCTTTCAAGAAGACATTTAAACCACAAAGACCCGTAACAAGGGATCTGGAATGTTGGTTACCTACTGTAGCAACCAAGACGCTGTCTATTGAAAAGGGAACTATGTTTTGATGCGTAAGAACAATGTCGAAATTAACATTTTTAAACAATAAATTGTTGTATAAAAGCAATATAGCACGAGTGAGAGTGGGGTTGGTCATGGATATTCCCACGGCTGTTGTTGCCTGCGCCACTCGGCCTCCGGGAATATCCATGACCAACCCCACTCTCACTCGTGCTATATTGCTTAAGTAACTGCTGGTAGGTGAGAAACAGCTGTGGAGGAGAAGCACTAGCAGTGTTGTACCTACTGTATCATGAGACACATTGTGGGTCCCTCCTGACCTGAGGTTCTAAATAGTTAATTGGTATTAATTGCCACTAATGACTCTGCTCACTGTAGCGTGGCAGAGCATTGTGGTCTCCCAGCAGGGGCCTTTACCTGGGAGACGCCTATAGACAATACTGTGTAGCCAAACCTCCATGTTTCTTGTAACCCTAAAAAAACCTCTGTGTTAAGGGGAGGGTGCTCTATAGCCTCACCCCCCCCCCCCAACCCTCTAATAAGCCTCCACTTCCTCCTTCTTCAAAAGTTGGTGTGGATTTTCAGGGGGCTTATGTGTTGTTGTGTTACCTGAGCCTTCGGTGCCTGAATCAGAATTTTCCTGAATCTTTTCTCTCTCTCTCTCTCTCTCTCTCTCTCTCTCTCTCTCTTTCTCATTTATTGTGTCTTGCTTCTCTCACCTGTCCTGGATGAACAAAGGTCCTCTCTGTGGATTAATCCCTCTCTTATGTGCCTCTGCATGTACAGTACAAGGGAAACGAAAGAGAGATGAAGTGGAAAGAGATAGAGAGAGATGGAGAAAGAGATAAAGAGAGAGGGAAAGAGAGAGAGAGCGAGAGATGTGTGTGCAATGACCCAGTGGCCCACTCCATAAATTATACCTCTTACAAGTGATACAGGAACACCATTAAATATATAAATACTTTCAGATTGAGTGATAAAACCTTCTATTTGTCTTACATTAGACCAATACCTAAGTTGACAGAGTGTGAGAGACCGCTGTCTAATATATGTATTGCAAATGTAACCTTATATATTGTATATTCTAATCTGTGTAATCAAACATCGTACACATTATTGACACTATCTTAAATTAGGGTCCGTTATGTGTAAAACTGAAGAGTGAGATTAGTAGTTGTAGTCTTGGGCTATATGGTATTTAGTCCTTGTTCAGAAGTTACAAACAGCCATTTGGCATTAGCCAAGGCTCCATGCTTTCAACATAACAAACATCCTTCCCCTACACCTGAGTCCTTTGAGTTAACGACCGCTCTGCTTAGATCACTGTGTATATAGGCTACATCAAGTCAACCATTCAACCAAAACAGTTTGCTACTGTTGTAAGTATTTTTGTTTATTTGTCTTGCAGCGCGCCGTGAGCTAGGGAGACGGGGGGGGGCCATTTCCCTAATTAGCCAGCCCGGGTTGAGTTTCCGCCTCCGTGGACGCTGATTACAGTTAATTAGGGGCTGCGGGCTGTGTGTGGAGAGGAGGCCCTGAGGATGCTTTCAAGAATCCCCTCAGGCTGATTTGTGTGGTGCGCTCTCTCCCTCATCACAATAGTGCAATTATACACAATGTGTTGTTGTAACGGTCCTGTTGTTGTTATTTTACAAGTGAATGGCAGCTTTGTGAAGTCTGTTTTTTCCTTGTTGTTGACTGTGTTGTGGGAATGGTGAGGGTGAATGGGTGGTGATAATGGCAACCATAAAAACAACATTTGGAATGAGGTCTCTCTTTTGTATGCATTTCTTGTAGACATAATCAAGCTGAATTTAATAGCAACATGAGATTTTAGCAATGTTCTTGTATTTCTTAATTCCAACTGTAATTTAAGTTCAACTTAAGATCTTAAGATACTCTTTCTTTTTTCTCATCTATTATTGTTCATTTCTCTGAGGGAAGTGTGTTGGGGGCCAGGGCGGGGGGTTAGGAGAAACAGGTGAAATCTCATTCCCTAGTGTCATATTGGAACATATTGTATTGAACGAACATTTTTTCACACTGTCACACATGTTCTGTTGCCATATAGGTCTATTCTGTTCTGTTTACAGGTCTGTTTACAAGTAGATACAGTAAGCATATCTTGAAGTGATGCGTCCTCACTTCATATAGAAGTTGCTTGAGTTATTTTAGGCTGTGTGTTCTATGTCCACTAGATGGCAATAGAGCCTGAGTAATGAATACTCAATGCTCACTAATGCCGACTCCCATTCATGTACTGGAAATTAGTTCTGTCGATTCTAGGATGCACAGATGCATGTAGTGGTTGAAGTTTTTTTGTAGTAGTTAATGAACAACAAATGAATTACTGGAACAGCCACAGTTAATCTAAAACACCTTTTATATTTTATCCATGTTAGGATGATCTGCACTGAAACAGTGGTCAAAATCAGCGATCAATTTACATCATATTTCATAAACGTTAATTAAACAACCAACCAACATTTACAGAACGATTGGGAAAAATCTAACCTAAAATCATTATGAAGACCAATCTCCCAGTCCAGCCATTTACTGCAATCCCTGTTCGCGGGCACAGGGGAGATTAAATCTGAATTTCTCAAGAGCAAACACCATACCAAAGTATGTACATTGCAGAGAGCCAGATTGTGAGGATGACTATCTGATTAACACTGTGAAAACTGGTCTTATCTGCGATGACTTGAAACTCACACACAATGGGCAAAAAAACAGAAAAGGTGAGAAACACAAGAGATGGCAGTGATTGCAGTAGGAGTCCTGGCACATGATGTCCAACACAGTCTGTGGCATTGAGGTGCCCTCTGTCCTCTTCAGTGGCTATTGAACATGGGAGTAATACAGATTTCATTTGGATTATCTTGTTCCATTATCCATATGGTGCTATTATGTTGTTATGACTAGTATTTGGTTACACTTTACTTGACAGTGTCGACATAAGAGTGACATGACACTGTCACGAACGTGTCATAAACAAGTCAAACGTTTATGACATAACGCTTCTGTTATTAAGTGACATTCGTTTTTTGTCATAACAAGTTAAGGTTAGGATTAGGTTTAGGGTTAGAGGTTAGGATTAGGGTTAGGGTTATGGTTAGGGTTAGGTTTGTGTTCACGACAGTGTCATGTCACTCTTGTCGATACTGTCAAGTAAAGTGTTACCTTTTATTCTCATGTTCTGTTATTTTATTGTTTTGTTTTTTTGAACTTGGAGATTGAGGTTAATCAATGTACAGTAATGAAACTTTGGATATTGCTACACAGATAAATGTGACTTGACTATGGTAATGATGATGTCTCCATCTCTCCAATGGCCTTTATTTATTTATTGTAAAATCAGAGAGACCCAAAATCGAATAGTACTATACCTTGCAGGATTCAAGCCAGAATGGCAAAACATTATAGACAGGCGCCCAACCTGCAGACAAAACGCAAATTGTAAATGAAATCGGGGAAATTAGGAAATGCTTGTATAAATGCAATTCTGTGTGTGTGCGCACGTGTGTGTGTGTGTGTGTGTGTTGTTTGTGTGTCTGCTTTACTCTGGCAGGGTGCAAGGGGCCCTCATGTGGCTTGTGATGGGGGCCCCCGGTAGAGAGGATTGTGTGTGTGTGTGTGTGTGTGTGTGTGTGTGTGATATTTATCTCGATCCTCTTCAGAGCTAGATGTCTGATTAGACCCCTCTCCCGTACCACCTGCTCCCATGCAACACAAAATAATTACCCAAACCTGAGTGTGTGTGAGTGAGTGTGTGTGTGTGTGTGAATGTGTGTGTGTGAGTGTGTGTGTGTCTCTCTCTCTGTGCGTGTATGCGTGTGTGCGTGTGTGTCTCTCTCTGCGTGTGTGTGTGTGTGTGTGTCTGTGTGTGTGTCTGTGTGTGTGTGTGTGTCTCTCTCTCTCTGTGCGTGTATGCGTGTGTGTGTGTGTGTGTGTGTGTGTGTGTGTGTGTGTCTGTGTCTCTCTCTCTCTGTGCGTGTGTGTGTGTGTGTGTGCCTGTGTGTGTGTGTGTGTGTCTGTGTGTATGTGTGCACAAAATGATGTGAAACATAAATCACAAGCCTGTTGCCCGTGAAAGTGCTCTTTATTTATTTTGCAGTGGTCATCATTAAGAATGTCAGACCTCCAAAACATCTGCAGCATTTTGAAAAAAGAATTATTCTAAGCCACACAGAAACTGAAAACCCTTAAAGCACACAGACCAGCACACTGCACGCTGAAGTAAGAGTTGAAAAAAAAGTGGACGCGTGGGTCAGCGACTTTGAGAGACATTTTCAATCAAGCGCTTGTGTTAACAATGCGGCCATTAGATGTGCACGTCTGAGAAAAAACAACACAGTTTAATCTGAGAGAGACATGCAGCCACACACTGGGATTGCACTAAAGCCTACACCTCTGTGCATGGAAATGCAGTAGTGTAGAGTGCACTACTAAAGAGTGCACTAAACCCCATAGTGGCAGAATCTGTGTGTCAGTTCTATTCAGTCATGTCCTCTTAACAATAACCCAACATACTGTATTTGGAACGGTGCCATGGCATTGAGACCACTTCCTTAACCCATCACATAGACTTACTCACACAATGCACCACTTTCTAAATTATATTAAACATCACAGGTTTCTCAGTGATGTCAAACAAGACTGGCTATGTTTTTCTGGATAATTTTTAATAGGGGTTTCCCATGTGACATCAGCCACGGAATAAAATGTATAGTCCAGTGTTCTTTTTAGGTCAGTGACCCCTATCTGTTTCCATTGTTGTTAGGCAAGGGGAAGTTAGGGATGATTCCAAGGTCCCTACACTGACAGAGACCATAGACAACTCTATTAAATGGCCCACAAGTTATAGCAGCACCTTTATCATGACCCGTTACAATAGCAGCTAACTCTCTGACTCAAAACTGTGGGACAGGTCTTTGCCAGATTTGGTCCGGATCTTTTACAGATTCCTTTTGAGAAAACATAAAGCCCTGTTTATCTACAGTATGTATCTGCCTGTCTGTTTAACTACCAAACAAACAAACAAACGAAGCAAAAGCCCCAGCTGGTCTCTGGAGGCGCTAGTGACACCAGATCAGTGCGAGAGAGGTCAAGCCAGTCTACAGACTAAAGATCTCTCTCTCAGCCTCGGACAATAGCTTTCCACAACAGCTCAACGGACACAATGCAATTACCACTTATTAAAACACAGCTTGTTCAGTTAAACAGCCAGGTAATAACATGTTTATCTGGGGACATTAGCCACTTACCTAAACCTGGCCATCTGGATGAGTGTGTGTGTGTGTGTGTGTGTGTGTGAGAGAGAGAGAGAGAGAGAGAGCGAGAGAGAGAGATAGAGAGAGTAAGTGTGTATTTATGTATGTAAACTGTATATGCACATGCTGTATGCACAGTCCAGTATATGGTATATGCATATAGTTAGACTTTCTTTAGTTAGTCTATCAGTAAACCAACCAGTCCTTTTTCCATGAATTCCATGACTCAAGACAACTCTGCTTCAAACTACATTAAACTCCATAGCTGCATATAATACATAGCCCTATATTTCAAATAACTTATACATGACATATAGTTGCGCAGTGCAGTATAATCTCATGTCATAAAGCGCAAAAACGATGCAGATGGTTCAGATTGTTGATTTATTGTCATGATTTAAATCTTTATTATCAGGATCCGAGGAGAGTTTCCAAGATTGTTGTCACGTGCAGCTAACCTTGGGGAATTGTATGCACACACACACTATCTTTCACACACACACGCACACACACACACACACACACACACACACACACGCACACGCACACGCACACACACACCTCATTGCCATTTAGCTGATAAAACTTGCATCTCATCATCAGATCGGGAGGATTAATTTGCTCCAGAGGAATGCCAAGGCTGGAAGGAATTCAGGACAGCAGATAGTCTTGGTGGTCTTACATATGCTGGCACCAGTAAGCGTACACTGGGATTCTTTATTTTTGGTCAATGCATCCATTTCTGGCATTTCTGGCAGAACAATGTGCATAACGTGTTGTAAAATCATAAATCCAGTTTACCACGAAAATACACAAACACTAAAGGGATTCCTAAAGGGACCCAAAACATCATGAAATCAAAAAGTAACATAAATACATAATGACTTAACATTATTGTATACTTATACTTATATTAATAATATAATTTGGCCACTTTTATTGAAAGAATAATCAATGAGACCTTATATATTATGTATTATTTACAAGTAAGTGCCAAAAACTTTAATGGTGGGGGGCAGCCGTGGCCTACTGGTTAGGACTTTGGGCTTGTAACCGGAGGGTTGCCGGTTTGATCCCCAACCAGTAGGAATGGCTGAAGTGCCCTTGAGCAAGGCACCTTACCCCTCACTGCTCCCCGTGTACTCCTTCACCTGTAAATAGGAAATACTTTACAACTGTAGACTGGCAACTGGAACAATTAAACTTAATTTAGACAATTACATTTATGAATTTACTTAATATTTTGAACAATTGAAAGTTGTTATCCTTTCCTGTTGTGAGACATGTCAGAAGGTGCTAAAACATTGAACTAGGTTCTCAGATAAACTCTAAAACGACATCAAAAAGGCCATGGAGACTAATCCTTGTCCCTGTAAGGATTATAAATTGTAATTTAAGTGAATCACTACACCCCCGTCTTAAAAACAAATCGGACACCTTTTACAGAGCTTCAGATAGTGTGCCTGACCTTGTGACAACCTGCTGTGGAGTTTGTGCTGTCAAAAGAAAAAAAAAAGAAACTCTTGATTTGAGATGCTTCACATTTATTCTCATGAATAAGCACTCAACAAGTCCCAAAACAATGAGCTAGAGGAAAAGGTTTTTTCATGGCTCATTAGTTTTAAGCTTGTTCCTCTTAGCAGCGCTCTCGTTCTATTGAGTGATCGGATTCCGGAAAAATCCGTGAGGGAGATTATCCACGAAAGCTTTCACGCTGTCATCGCCTGTCAGTGAATGAACTCTCAGTGAGGTGTGAACACACTCCTCCTCACCTGCCCAGTTTTGATAACCTCCGAGAGTAGGGCAGTGAGTCACAGTCGAAGGAAGAAGGGGTCAATGTCATCATGTTTCACACGGTATTTAGCCGACAGTGAAACACTACTCCACTAATCGGGATGGAAAGTGTAGATGTAATTAGTCCTACATAAACTTCACACAATGGACCCCTAATTTAGATGTCAGGCAAAGGGCAAAGTCTGAATTCTAACTGAGACTAATTTAATAACCTATTTGTAAATGTAATACTATGAGCAAGATCCTATAAGCTCAGTGTTACCACACACCACATGATAGCTTTAGATGCTTGTTTCCCGACTTCACACTTTGTCTGACATTGAAGTTAGGGCCCAAAGTGTCTAAGTGTCTCTGTTGAATGACTTGTTTATTCTCAAACTTAATGAACAGAAACTGTGACTGTATTCAAAGAGATTAAAAACAGGCAAAAAATTAACTGAAAACACAACAAAGTTACACTATGTGTGGTTGTTTCTCTTAGCTCTGACGATACTTGTGATTTCAGATGGCTTCCCCTGAGTCTTGAGAAACAAAAAAACAACTAACAAGTTTGTTCTTTAGATGTTCTCACAGAAGGCACACACTTTGAACCTCAGCTATACCCCAGTCCTTTGATACAAGGGCCTCCGTCTTTTTTTGTCTCTGACACGCTGCTTCAGTGAGTGCTTCACTTGTAAGTGCTGGTCATGACCCGTGGTGCACAGAGTCAGTTAATTTCTCTAATCGGCCAGAACAAGCCCACCACGGGCCATAGGGGCTCTCTATCCACTCTGGATCAAGATGGTGTGATTCTCTCCCCTTGAAAGCGTTCACGTGGATCAACAGCGTTTGCGTATATGCTGTAGATGAAACAGGCTGTGGAGGGTCCTGTCAAACGCTGGAGGACGAGGTTGGTAAACTGTGCTGAGGGATGTTGAATGAGGGTGTGTTGTGTTTTGCGCTGTAGCAAGGGAGACTCTGTCTGTTTAATGCTACATGATGCTCTCTGCTCTCCTGTCTACTCTGGGAAGGCACAGGCTCATCAACACAGGAGGTCTATCTGACAAATTAGTTTTTTTGTTTCCCCCACCAAATAATATTTATATAAAAAACATGATTTAGTGCTGAATTCAAGGTTTTTCCCATAGTCCATAATGTTCTCATATTTTCTTTAAAAATATATACTGTATGGAATAAAAATGAATAATATGAAAATGAATAGAATGGTGGTTTTTTTTTATCTTGTTAATTCTCAGTTGAGGAGGTCCTGGTCTGAACAAGAAACTCCACATTTATCACATTAACCTATATTTGACTGTAAAATCACACATTTATGGGTTTCCTCAACTGGCCCTGAGGGGCACATCACTATCTGAGTGAGTAGATGACCCAGTATCCCTACTGATTTTGATAGGATGAACCTTTGATTTCCTCCCTATTTGAAACTGTTTGAACTAACAGTAACATTCATCAGCTGTAGACACACTCTATTTACAAAATGTAAAAGAGGCAATTACCTGGCAGGAACATCTGCCATTTACTCAGTAGGAGATCAATCTCATGCACAAACACAGAGACACACACACACACTTATCTTTCTCTCTCTCACACACACACACTTCATACACACACTCATGATCTCTCTCTCCCTCTCTTTCTCCATCACACACACACACACATCATACACACACTTATATGATCTCTCTCTCTCTCTCTATGTGACTGCATGTGTGCATGTGTATGTGCATGTGTAGTATCTCATTATCATTGTATGCGTTATTGTTGAGACTGTCTTGAGAGGTCGGTGACATCCTTCCGTTCCCTCCTCCAGGTGGCCCATACCTTTGATCTGCTGTGCCCCAGTGGATGTGGCCTGCTGGCTTTCATTGACAGTTTGCCGGATTTACCTCTCTCTCCCTGCAAGGGTCTCCCCTCTCTCTGACCCCCCCCCCCCCAGGCACTACGTCCCTAATGCTTTCTTAATTAATTAGAACAACGTACTTACATCAGTTCATGTCATTAAAGGCACACCAGGCAAGCCTGAGGCTTTTTCTCTACGAAACTCCCCCTCGCTCGGTCTGAAGCTCTTTTCCTTTTCTTTGCGTCTGTCTTCCGTCAAGGGTTTTCGCTGCTTCTTCGCCGGCTCTGCCATTATACGCACGTTTGCAACAGAGTTAGCCTGCCTCTGTGCTGTAAACTGATCCTGCTTCGGTCGGCGGGTAGGATACACCGAACTTGCAAGTGGGATATTCTTTCTACAGGTAGTAGGGGCGGGCGAGAGAGCCTTCATTCGCTCATAATGAGTCATTTAACCATATACCGACTTACGAAGATGAGTAATTAACACGAAAACGTTGCCTGGTGTCCCTTTAAAGGATGAACTTAGGGACATAGAGATTTAGGGCAGGTGCTTTTTTGACAAAAGTACATTGCATAGTAATAGCCATTTATAAGCCAAACTTGGTTACTTAGTTATTTCCTTATTATTTTTAGGTAGGCATACTTGGTGTTAAAGACAAAGAGGGTTTGTGTTCTCATTCAGTCCTTCAGATAACCAAGGTATATTCATTACCTACAACTCCAGGATGGGAATGACAAACAACACGATTCAAAAGGAAATTGTAATGTTATAAACAGAGCGCTTTTCTCCACAGGACCATTCTATATTCTATATTGTTCTACATTTGACAGAATGTAGGATGTCGGAATCTATGCCCTTTCCCTGTACAATCTAAAAGACCTATGTTAAATCCCCTTAAAAAACAGTCTCACTTTAGAAACCATAAGATTTTCACTACAGGAGGTAATTTGTTTTTGCTTAGTATTAAAAGAATATATTCAAATGTCTTTAATACTGTATAAAGTATCATATCTCCTCACTTCTGAAAAAGGAACTATTAACATACATCTGAGCTTCAGTTTTATGTATGAGGCCAAAAAGCTGACTGACAGTACCAGGGATAGAAGAATGTCAGCGATTAAAAAAAAAAAAAAAAAAAACCCTGTAACATTCCCTTTCATGTCAATTCTCGTTTTAAAAGACAGCCTCCTCCTCCTCAGCGTCACAACTTGACAAGGCTTCTTTAAAACAATCATTCACGCACCAGTGACTGCAAACCTATCAATTAAACCCAACAAGTCTGACACAAAAGTCTATAAAAGTTAACATTTCCTTCAAAGGAGCTGAGCGGAGTGAGTGGACAACAGAGCCAAGACAATGGCACAATATGTCGGCCCCTGGACCCTGAGTTCCCCTCTGTGTGGACGACGAACGACATCAAGGCCACGCTAATCTCTCTTTTGTCGTGGTCACTTCCCCTCTCCTCCTCGCTCTCGGCTTGATCCCTTCCCATCTCAGCAGTGGCCCACTGAGTCCTGTCATTAGCCTAAGACATGACCCCTGACCTCGGTCTGACCCCAGAGTGACCTCGAGTGTGTGAGGATGGTGAAGTTGAAGAGGGTGACGACAACTCTGACATGCTGGGAAAAAGAGTAGCGCACCTGTGTTAGTCATAGTTTCAATGAAGGGCTTTTCTCAATGTATCTCAATGTTTCTCAATCTTATTCTCAATGTTTCTCAATCCCCTGGGGTCTTGAATTTCCCCTGGGGATCAATAAAGTATCTATCTATCTATCTATCTAAGCAAAACAAAGTGATTACTGCATTTGTGCAAGACATCATGATATACTTTCACACACACACACACACTACTGTTTTTCTTTATACTTCTTCCAGTATGACAGACATCCTTTATAATACAACATGTCAGATTGTATCGCAAGCCTTTTGCCGACAGCTGATACAGTTTTTGTCCTTTGTAGAGGAGGAATAAAGGCAAAGCGTCCTCACAACTCGACCAACAGCCTGAGAAGAGGGAGGAGAGAAGTGAAAGAGAGGAGAAGAGGGGAAGAGAAGTGAGGAAGGAAGAGAAGATGGGAAGAAAGGAGAAGAGGGAAGAGAAGGAGAGAAGTGGAGAAGAGAGGAGAAGAGGGAAGAGGAGAAGAGAAATGAAGGAGAGAGGAGAGGATGAGAAGTGGGGAGAGGAGAAGAGAGGAAAAGAGAAGAGAAGTGAAGAGGAGAACAGATTAGAGCTAAAATAAACACAGCCACTTGTGTATTGTTCCCCAGTGGCTCTTGAGCGCAGGAGAAAGAGGACTCTGGGGTGAGTTAAACTGAGACCCGTTGACTTAACTCTGCCCTGGGGCCGAGGGGATTATGACGGCATGACAACATGTGTCCAGCCCCCCGCAGGCATCCCACAACCCCTCATTTCTCACCGCGTTCTCTGGCACTGCCCCTGCCATGTTGCTTTTGTTGCCCCCCGGTGGGGGGGCTTTTGTCACCTACCCTTACCTTATCTCCAATCAAACTTAAACGCCTCGTTGGGTTACGTGAATCCTTTTTCTTTCTTTTTGTCTTTCTTTCTTTCTTTCTTTCTCCTTTTTACTTAAAAGCACTTTTAAGTAAAAAGGAGAAAGGCATTTTTCCAACAGAGCGGTTTTTCCAATTTCCAGTCCCAACAATCACCTGACCTTCCGAGTGTATGTTGATTAAAGTTCCATTCTGTTCCAGCAAATTCTACCTAAGGCCTTCTTCACTAGACACCCGCACTGTCATAGTCATCTTTTCCCTCTTCATCTTGTAATCGTTCTTTTTTTTAAAAACGTTGATTCCCACAGTAACAAAAGCCAGGAAAGTTTTGACAGACTCCTCTTTTGTGTCTTTCCAATTCTGCCTCTCCTCCTCCTCCTCCTCTCTCACTGTTCTTACACGCAGGACAGAGAGAGAGAGAGAAAAAAAATGGAAAGGAAAGAAAGACATGAATCAATCCCACATCTACAGATAAACGAGCGTATGTGCCAACACCTGCAGTCCAGTCTGTATTTGCAGTTAGCATTTATCTGTATTCAATCAGTGTGCAACCAGCATCATGTCTTCTATAGAGCTACACAGAGGACCATCCCCATGGTTATCACTCTCATCTTGAAATCGGCAGTGGTCCCTCAATTGTTCCGCAGTGTTATTGAAAGAGCCCCAGGTGGTGAACCTGGCATTGTCCCGGAAAAGAACCCAGGCGTAAAGCTTGAAAGAGTGTGTTGTTTCACGCTAGCTAGCCCATTGATCATACCTTCAGCAATGGGAATGATTGTTGTGGGCACTTCAGTTGTTTATGTGAGCAAACAGCCTGTGCATATTAACTGGAAAAGAAAAGAAAATGATGTGAATGCGAAGAACATTGATTATCAACGTGAAGAGTTTTCTTGTTTGGAAAAATAAGCTAATGTGTGTCCAAGAGCCAGTGTTATTCCCACAATGATGAAACAGAGGTTGAGTGTATTGTGTGTGTTATTTGAGTGTGTTACTTGAGAATGATTGCACATAATTGCTGAAAGGGGTAGTTGTACGTTTTACAAGTAAGACATGCATACCTGAGTCGGGCCCCTATGCACTGAAAATCAGGGTGAAAAGGTCATGCAGATAGTAATTATGTCGGTGTGTGCGTGTGTGTGTGCATGTGTGTGTGTGTTTCCTCCCAGGTCAAGAGCATTTCTCAGAAAAAGCCCTGGTTCTCAAGAAACCTTATGTCACACTACAACCCCAGCCTCTGCATGTTCATGTGTAGATAAGCAAAAACTCAACATCAGATGATCATGAAAAGGTGAGACGTTTACTTCAAATGCCTTGCACTCAGAGAGGCCAAACTCGATGGGCCCTAATTTAAATGACGTGCAAAGTCTGTCAACAAGCTACAGTCTTGTGCATGAACCATAGCTATCGTGTGACACTGAGCGCTAAGCTTATTCATTAATGTCTGCACTCAGGGTCTTGCCTATGGTGTTAAATTAGCAAATTGATGTGGGCTAAATATTAATATATATTAGCCTCCAAATGCTCACTGACAGCATCGTTTGGTGGAATATGAAATGCATATAACGTTCTGACACTTACATTTACAGCATTTACATTTACAACAATTTATATGATATGCAGGCCCACTTTAGAGTTGACAAACCCTGCTATGACCTGCCACTCCTGCATCTCAGACCTGCTCTCTCTCTCTCTGGTGTTTTACGTGTTTTAAATCTTTACATTACATTTTCATAAATAATATCTCTGTGTGTGTGTGTACAGATCTTTAGCCGAGTCTCACTCTGTCCACATGAATAGCTGTCTTTCTCTAAATAACTGTTTGTACATGCGTTTTGCGTCATAAAACCTCCACATGGACACCTGCATGGATAAACCCTTCCTGCGAGACAGAGTGGCACCACTACTTAGAAGTCCTTCACTTCCTGCATCAGACAAGCGGCTGGAGTTTGCGTTACAAAAGAACATGTAGCCAGTTTGACAAGGAGTACACAAAGAGCGCTTTTGTTTCGTGTCTAATCAGATTCTCTAAGCTTCACTGACAGCTACTGTGAGAAACACCTGAGCTTACAGTGTGGTGCAATATTTTGGCTCCTACAGTGATGGAGACAATGATAACTTATCTGACAAAGATGTATTATATATTTATTTCAAAATGAGAAAGTGTATGTGCTGCTTAAGGGGAAATAATAGATAGATAGATAGATAGATAGATACTTTATTGATCCCCAGGGGAAATTCAAGGAATGATATGAGGCTCTTCCTGGTTTACAGTGAACAAACAATAATGCAACCACACACACACACACACACACACACACACACACACATTTCTTAGTTCTATTTTTTGCTATTTACTAGTAAGGCATCAGAAATCGTGTTCCTTCTAAATCTAGGACTTTGATGTTGTTGCAGTCACACTGAGGGGTCTAGAAGCAGAACACTCAAAAGCATGGCTTTTTTATGTAACATTCTGGCGAATCAGTAAACTGATTCCACGTTTTAGATAACATCCCGCCTCGACACAAGTACTACCTGAGTAAGACCGCACCTGGCCTACTGATACTCAGGCCTACACTAGCGAGTTCCCACGATTGTGACCACAAGATCACCATCACCTTCAACGTACGTGTGCTCGGCTTGTACATCAATCTCTGTCTCTGGCAACCGTGTTTGTTTACATTTATTTGAAGATACAGTCACGTTATCTGTCAGCTTTGAGTCTAACAACTTCTCATCTGTTATTGTCTGCGAATGAAAGAAGGTGCGATCCTTTCCCATAACACTGACGCAGATGCATAGAGATGAAGGCCACTGATGTCTCAGTGTCTCTCTGTGCTTTCCGAGATCGTCTGATCTGTGCTGCACGTCTTTTCTGCATCTCTCGCTCCTGTTCTTCTGAGCCTCTATCTCTCCTCTCCGTTTCGATAGAAGAGTTATTCTTCTGCTTGTTTGTTGGCCTTTTCAATGTGCGCTTGATGAAATCTTGTATGATTTTGTTTAGTGCTTAAAGTGACGGACTGATTCTCCATCTGGTACGAGACAGACAGACAGACAGAGCAGTATTAAATGTGTGTGAACAGAGCAGTACTCTGCTCATCTAACCTTCAGCCAAAATCACATAGTATTTGTCTTGCATCATTAAATTATTGATTCCACAGTTCCAATTTAAGAAAGTTATATATAGATAGCTAGATAGACAGATAGGTCAATAGATATTAAGGCTCAGCGCCCCCATCTGCTTTTTTAATGCACACACACAAACACAGCCACACACACATGAGCAGGGGTGGTGGACTTTTCTGTTGGAGCACAGCACACGGCTTTGGTACCGTCATGCTAATCAACCTTTGCAAGTCAGATAGCCATGCAAGGCATGCAACATGACCCCCTGGAGGAAGAGACTGCTAATACTACACAAATGTTTCTCCGAAGTAAAGTACTTCTGAACTTTAGGACAAACATCCCAGGACATCCTGATTCAGTCCTTCTCTATCTGCTCTCCCCTCTCTCTCTCTCTCTTTCTTGTTCTCACTCTCAAGTAAGCTTTATTAGCATGACTGTTTCCAAAAGTACTGTTGCCAAAGCAAACACGTTCTCTCTCTCCCTCCTCACCTCTCCCTTGGTCATGTCTGGCCCTGGTCGTCCTGGTTCACCAGCATAAATTGTAGCAGTCGGAGGGGTGTACTAAGCTGACGCCAGACTCTGCGTGTGTGTGAGTGTGTGTTTGTGTGTGTGCGCGACACTGCGCGTGCTGTGGGTCCCCCAGTGGTTTAGCTGTCTGTGGAAGCCCCCATTAGCAACCAGGCGTCAGTAGCAAACACCACTTAACGCACTGGCCCTGAACCACACACTTGGGCAAAGGGGCAAGAGGAGAGGAGAGACACCACCCCAGTGGAGAGGAACTGAGGAAACAGTGTCACGGTGTGGTTGTATATGTGTGCTTGTGTGTGTGTGTGTGTGTATGTGTGTGCATGCGTGTGTACATGTCTGTTCTGTAAATTAATGTGATGGAGGTCTAACATGTATATTTTGTCCATATTTACATCAATGCATGTGGTTGTGTGTGTGGTTGTGTGTGTGTGTGTGTGTGTGTGTATGTGTGTGTGTGTATGTATGTGTGCGTGTGTTTGCTTACCAGCTCATGTGTTGATGAAACATGACAGACCGACAGACAGCTCATCTGACACCACCCCCATCACCTCTCCTTCACACTCGACCTCCATGCTGGGCATCACTCACTCACTCACTCACTTCAGTCGGTCAACAGCGCGAGTGGAGGCTACTGTGTGTCTCTCCCTCCGTCAGTCAGTCACGTCTGACGGGGTAATTGATGAGGGTGGCAAATTCCAAAGACTTCTGTCCAAACAAGTACCCTGAGGCCCCCAAGCCGCTGAAAGTTTCAGGTCAATGGCCCTTAACAGCTTTGCTCTTTTAAAATTTAAACATTTGTGTCAATACTACTTCATCGTGTTTACTTGGCCTTCTTGCCTCTTCTTGGGTCATTGTGACACGGGAGAACTTGAGTACATCAGCAATCAGCAACATGTTTTTTTTTTTTTTTTTTCAAACTGGGTTCGCAAGGGTTTAGGGTTGTCAGGGTTGTTTTAATTTTCACTTTAGGGAATCTGGAGGCTTTTAGATATCTCTAAATACAATATGTTGAACATGAAATATATTAACATTGGTTTAGTGAAAAAGAGAAAGAGAGAGGGAGAGAGATAGAGAGGGAGTGAGAGAGAGGGAGATGTATATATATGTATATATATATATATATATATATATATATATAGAGAGAGAGAGAGAGAGAGAGAGAGAAAGAGAGAGAGAGAGAGAGAGAGAGAGAGAGAGAGAGAGAGAGAGAGAGAGAGAGAGAGAGAGAGAGAGAGAGAGAAGGAGTGAGAGAGAGGGAGAGAGAGATAGAGAGAGGGAGAGATAAAGATTCTCTGGCGCTGATGCTTGACATGCCTCTTGACCTTCTTATCCGTGGCCTCACTGGAAGTGTTCCAGTGGTCAGGGTCAGAGAGGGGCACAAAGGAACACTTGAATATGAAAAGGTCATTCATATCTTCATATCTCTCTTCTCTTTCCACAAACGATGTGTATCATACACATTTTAATGTTTTGTCAGTTTTAATGGCATAACATACTTGACTTTGCCAAGGCATAATAGGAAATGCTTTTGGAGAAAAACAGAATTAATTTTTTTTTCTATTTATTTCATAAATAGACAAATATTATTTTACACAAAATCATATTGTTTTAACACTTTCTATGGAGACCATGCTATAATGATTTAGAAAATATTACCCGTATTAGTTTATATTATTTGGTGCAAAAATAGATAGATGGTGCAAAAATACTCAAATTAGGCCTCTACTAATATATAATTTTAACAAAATCACAAAAGATGCTTTACATATTAACACATTTCTTTCTTTTTTTCCCACTTGTTCTCCACCTCTTTAAGATCCTTTACATCTCAATACCCTGTCTCTTCACTCATCTCCTCTCTTGTCCTCTATTTCCTTCACTCTCTCTCTCCATCACTCTATCGCTTTCTCACCTCTCTCTAGGTGGTCCACTGCAGAGATAGGCACTCATCGGGGGCCCTCAGTTAGGCCTTCTACGCCTCGATGACAGCAAACAATCGCAAGCCATGGACAAGACAGAACACTGCTCTCTCTCTCTCTGGGTCTACTTATGTGTTTGCTAGGCAGGGAATGGTTAACGTGGTTTTAGATTTTTTAATTTATTTTTTTACACAAATTCATTGTGTGATAAAATGCACAAAAGACAATTCAATTCAAATCTCTTAGCTTCATGACCATTCCACAGAAGTCAGCTGAAAATATAGCAAATGACAGGGCAAAAGCAATGTGCAGTGCAACAGCAATGCCCAACAAAAGGACTGAATATCCTAATTGTAGTGAAGCGATACGCAGGCAAAATCTGCTTTGTTCTCTTGCTCTCTGACATCATTACCCTTGCCTGAGTCCTACTGCATTCTTTGATCTTGACAAGGTTATCTTAGGCCACAGTCAACTTCTACCTTCACCTTACTAAACTTCTCCTCTCGTAGCTGCATGCTGTTTCTACTGGGCCCTGACTGCCCTCCAAACCAATATAATTTCACTGTGACCCCACAAATTGTTGATGATAATGTTAATTGGCAACAGGACTCATTAATATATTAAGCATGACCGGAATTATGCAGCTGACAAAAGTTTGATTTTGTATCATGACTCATTTTTACTAAATCCTGTAACACACCGCTCTGAACTAAATGCTATTTATACACAACACAATTTTGCGACTTTGGCACTTAAGAGGGTTAATAATATCTTTAGTACATATACTTAGTATATGAATATCATATTCAGCATTATATACTTGTGTTGTACTGCATTGTGAATTCCATCTTACTATCTAGTTCAGCGGAGCAACTAAAGATATGTACAATGCTTAATGGTTTATTATGGTAATGCTTAATAGTAAGTCTTTCTCTAAAGGTTACATGTCACATTTAGTTTATTTTGTCCACTAGGTGGAAGCATGATACTTGATCCTTTCAGCTCATTTTAATTGTCTTAGGTTCTTGCCCCTTTTAGCAACATCATCTTTGCTTACAATGTAGATTATTTGTCAAAGAGCACAGATACACATTGCTGGAGAAATGGAACATATTAGCGTGGATATAGCCTACATCATCACAATACAGAACAAAATATATACACTCTTAAAGGTTGTATCAGTGATTTCAGGCCCAAAAAAGGCCCAAACATAAATGATCACATTCATCTAATCTTTCCTAAAGATCCACTAGCTGCCTGCCCCATAAGCAGGCCGTCAAAAAAAAAAACGCGTCTCTGTAGGCAGCCTAGGCTCCGAGATCTGTACACAAAAACAATTGCTACGAACTAGGGTTGGCAACCCCTTAAGGGCAAAATAAAGTGTTTCAACCAATAACCGACGAGATGCGCGTTTAGGAGAGTTTTAATTGCACGGGAGGGAGGGGGAGGGAGTAGGGAGCTACAGTAGTTCTCTGTTTTGTTTGAACATCAACAGAAGTGACGTATCCCCGCTATCGCTGATACAACCTTTAAAACAAATGTGTTGAAAACAACACAACTTGCATGGTTTTTAACACATCTTTGTGTCCAGATAGGGACAACACAATTTCTGTTGTTTCATTTTTTTTATCTGTTACACAATATGTGTTGAAAATAGCACAACTTGCATTGAAAACAACACTTCTTGCGTTGTTTTTTTATTTTATTAAAAAACACATTTTCTGTATCTAGATAGGGACAACACATTCGTTTTAAGAGTGTAGTATAACTCTGGCCCCATCTGTGGCGCAACAGAGGGTTGACGGTTCGAACCCCGACCAGTAGGCACGGCTGAAGTGCCCTTGAGCAAGGCACCTAACCCCTCACCGCTCCCCGAGCGCCGCTGTTGGTGCAGGCAGCTCACTGCGCCGGGATTAGTGTGTGCTTCACCTCACTGTGTGCTGAGTGTGTTTCACTAATTCACGGATTGGGATAAATGCAGAGACCAAATTTCCCTCACGGGATCAAAAGAGTATATATACTTATACTTATACTTATACTGGCTGGGGCACCTGCACCGTACGCCGGCGACCCGGGTTCGATTCCGTGGTCCTTTCCAGATCCCACCCTGACTCTCTCTCCCACTCACTTCCTGTCATTCTCCACTGTCCTATCAAATTAAAGGCATAAAAAGCCCAAAAAATATATATACATAAAAAAAGAGTGTAGTATAACTCATTTTGTAATTTGATAACTCTTAACACTGTACTGTACCTGACGGATGCGGTTATGTGTAAAGTACCACAGATTATGGATATGTGTACAGTAACTTAGCGAGATCTACATGAATAAGCCATTTGATAACTCTTAACATTGTGTTGTCTACCTGAAGTATTGTGATTAAGAGTGTGTTTGACAAAGAGGAATGCTAACTGAATGCTTGTCTTTATCTGAGGGTGTCATGTTGCCCATCTCCGAGTTTCTCACATGGCACACAGAGATAACGCCTTCACTTGACTGATAACACTCTTCTCCAGTAAAACATCAGATTAGACTGATTGTCGTGATGAAACATGCTCATCTGCCCCAAACACACACACACACACACACACACACAGGCGCGCGCATGCACGCACACAATCATAGATTCACACACACACACTTCAACTGATTACACATTCTCCAAGACACACATGCTTGCATATTCAAACACACACACACACATTCCTTAAGTGCATCATCTCTGACTTGTATTTACCATGATAACTGAAGTTAGGCCTTGTATGATAACAGCATAATTCGCCTGAGTTTTAGCCAAGGGCTAAATTCACCTCCACTCTCAATATCAGGTCAAGGCAACATCATGAGGGACAAATCACCCACCAGATGGCGTTTGTTACCAGACGAGACTTGTAGGACAGAGAACACTGAGGATTGTCGTGCTCCAACTTGCAAGACTTTTTTTAGTGGAACCAACAGAATCTGGAGATCGATAAGGGCGAGACAGGTCACATAGGTCATATTTTCACCTGGCCACAGGATACAGATTGAGCTGACCAGACAAACATAGATAGGGACATGCTGAAAACATAGTAGGTATTGCATTTTTTGATACAATTTTAATTAATTGTAAGGGATGTGAGCGTTCTTTACATAAGCCACCAGGTTATTTAATAGTAACTATAAAGAAAAAATAAAAGATAATACTGAACAATTAGCCTGGTCCTACCAGACTCTCGTACGAACATTTCTTTTGTACAGAGTCTGGCCACTTTCCACTGCCAAGCGTTGACTTCCTTGAAGGCGAGTACTCTGTTGAAGTTTAAAACGATTGGATGTGCCCAGAGCCACTCTGGATCTGCCATAACCAATCACTAACGTTTGATTGTGACGTATGTCAAGCTCAAACTAGTGCACGACCTCAACATCATCATTCTCAGCCACCACCTCTGTTCGCTGATTAGACAGGTAAAATTTGGCCTGCAGAAAACCAGCAAATATACCTAAAACCCAGACGACTTACTGAAGGAAAATGAAAATTGAGCGGAAGTACGTAGGAGAGCAGAGCCAGGCTACTGAACAATACCTATAACAAAGGAATACTTTTATAAATGCAAAGAAAAATACAATAACCCCTATTCTCATTCTATCCAGTGACATGACTTCCATTAAAAGTGAATTGGAGAGAAGTAAGACTGTGGTAAAGCTTACAGATGGAGAAGAGCTTGCAATGTTATGCAAAGGACTAAAGCAAACCTTACAATATGTCCCTGAAGACTGGAAAATAACAACATACATACATACATACATACGTACATACATACATACATACGTACATACGTACATACGTACATGAATGCATACACACATACATAAATACATACATACATACAAACATACATACACACATACATACATACATAAATAATGTATAATATTAATATTATAATAATATAATTAGAATATAATAAGAAATTAACTGTGAACCCGCACACTATAGAGCCTACCATATGATGACAGCAGTCATTCTTGTTACATCTTGTGATTCTGAAGACTGCATGGCCAAAAGCTTATGATGTGATCCCCAGGTCCTTAACTCAACTTGGGAACTTACCAAACCTCTCTGTCTGCCCACATGTCAGTAACTGTGACATGTTTTGAACATCTGTGCTCAGACAGACACGTTCTACATTGTTTTCCCTGCTTGGTAGGTTAGCCTGGATTGAGAGACTAATTCCCGCAGACCCTTCAGCCCTAGTCTGGCAAACACAGGCACAGCATATTTTAGACGCCAAAAAGTGCATGTCTCTGCAGAAGGCTGCTTCCTGTTTGACTTTCTGTCTTTCTGCCTGCCATAGCTGAAATATTCAGGAAAGATCCAAGCTATGCCAAGAATAGCTATATGCCATCGTTGGCAGTTATACTATTTTAACTCTCAATCTTTCTGGCCAAGATGTGTATGGTCATCATATAAAATGTTTGAAATGACTGAAAAATGATTTCAGTCCCATCCATCCTCATATTAGCCTAGAAATCTAGACCCACCATAGCGGCAGCAAATGCAATTTGCTGTCAGGGTAGTCTAGCAACTCTCCGTTGGCTTGCGAGCTGGAAAAATTAAACTTCGATAAGGCCAATCACATCGTGTATAGAGTCGGCTTAACATAATGATTGATGGCAGAGTTACAACGGTTCAGCTTGAATTCCCTGCTTCTCGAAAACAAAGAAGATGGATGTTGCTGTTGGTGAACAGCGTGACATGAGTTAAGCTTTTTTTAGCCAACTAGCTCAGCTGGTGGGAAAATGCATGGGTACATGGGACTCATGATTTGTAGCGCTATCCTATTGTGTGCAGAGGGAATTTGAAAGACAACCGATTATCCCGGCCCTCGGACTGAGCACTGCGAATCTTGATGTGGGTCTGGCTCGTCAGGCTATCCTCATATATCTTCTTTAGTATTTTATTTTTGTTCACTGTATCCACTTGCAATATCTCGTGTTAGTGTTATGTAAATGCATAAGAATACAGACAGACAGGAAGACAAAAAGAGGTATTGTAGCCTGAAATAATCTAATTACTAGTAATTACTAGTAAAATAGTAGCCTGGGTACCATTCCGAACTTAGTCCCGCCCACAACATTTGAGGTCGGGAAGTTCGGTCTGGCATTGCTCCATTGTGGAGCAAGTATGCTTCGCCCTAGATCGGGCGGACCAATCAAATCGGGCTTTACGATGATGGACAGGTGAGCAACAGCGTCTGGTCTATCACATCATCTGAGCATGCTTAGATTAGGCTTATGTTTGAAACAAAAATGCTGTGGCTAGAAGGATACATGGCTTTTAAGACCCCATATGGAAAATGCATATTATTTAATGAGGTTTTATGACTGAAAACGATTATTTCTGAAAACTTTGGCCAAAGTTGAGATGTGGGAAAACTTGTGGTTTCACTTTCATCAAGGGAAAACAGCGCTGTTGCATTGCGACATGTTCCCTCATTCGTTTGAAATCTCTGATTGACCACCTGTTCGAGGGATTTGCGACAGCCTTTCGCAGCTGTTTAACATGTTTGTAGCATATCAGCGTTCAACAGAATTATTTTTAAAAACGGGAGGGAAATATAGGCTATCAGTTTTTTTCCTAATAGCCTACCCTACTACCTATCTCTTAGATTTCGCTGAGTGTTGTAGGCTAGGAGTTATTGACGGCACTAACTTTTACAAAAGACCAGAAAACAATGTTAAGGCATTTGTGGAGAAGAAGGATGGTTTGTGTGTTTTCTTCCTAAACCTCACGGTAAGCTATTTCGTTGCTCTGATTGGTTAGGTCTATCCAATTGAATTAAGGGCAGCCGTGGCCCACTGGTTAGCACTCTGGACTTACAGCCGGAGGGTTGCCGGTTCGAGCCCCGACCAGTGGGCCGCGGCTGAAGTGCCCTTGAGCAAGGCACCTAACCCCTCACTGCTCCCCGAGCGCCACCGTTGAAGCAGGCAGCTCACTGCGCTGGGATTAGTGTGTGCTTCACCTCACTGTGTGTTCACTGTGTGCTGTTTGTGTTTCACTAATTCACCGATTGGGTTAAATGCAGAGACCAAATTTCCCTCACGGGATCAAAAGAGTATACTTATTCCCCTATGCTTTACTAAAACCTAGCATAGTATAGCCTACACACATTTGGACTCATCTATTATTTGAACTCATTGGCAAAGTGAAACTAACTTCACCGTGGTGTCAGTCAACGACAAAACAGAAATAGGAAAAATATTAGAGGACTTAAGGAGACGCGATGTTGAACTGCATATGCCGATGCCATTAAATGTACATTTTACCCAAATGCCCCAGCAGAGGAGAGCTTATCTGACAGAAGAGCTGCGTCGTCTATAGTGAGGTAGGCTAAGCAAACTAATCTCAATGTTAGTCTACATTGCAAAAATATCACCATGCATTCATAACCTCATGATTCAGTGAGCCCATTGGAAAGTATGTCTTTGTGACATTTCTGTATTTAGATTTTGTCAAGAAGAAAAATCAATAGCAATCTCCTCCTAACTGAACAAAAAAAATACGAACGGAAAATGAAAAGTTGAAAAGACGTGTCAGATTGTTGCCAGCAAGCTTGGACTTCCCTGTCTTCTGACATTCTTGAAGCGCTGTGAACCGCTCCTGGCTGCGCCTAGCAAAATCCGCTATTATAATACTGATCCGCCATGGAACAAACGCGCCTGCTTTTTTAAAGGGAATGTGAGATGACGCTCTGATTGGTTTAATGGGACTAACCCATTTTAGATTTGCGTCGGGCGCAAGAGTCATGGTAGAATAGCAACAGCGCCCGAGATCCACCCACAAAGCCACAAGGGTTTGCAATTGATACTTCAGATCGTTAAAGGGACACCAGGCAACGTTTTCGTGTTAATTACTCATCTTCGTAAGTCGGTATATGGTTAAATGACTCATTACGGGGCGAATGAAGACTCTCTCGTCCACCCCTACTGCCTGTAGGAAGAATATCTCGCTTGCAAGTTCGGTGTATCTGACCCGCCGACCTTCAGTCTCACAAAGTCTCAGACATCTCGAGAAGCAGGATCAGTTTACATCCTGCATCCCCAGCACAGAGGCAGGCTAACAAAACGCTAGTGATTGTTGCAAACGTGTGTATAATGGCAGAGCCTGCGAAAAAGCAGCGAAAACCCTTGACGGAAGATGCAAAGTAAAGGAAAAGAGCTTCAGACCAAGCGAGGGCTCACACACGTATCGACACGTACAGATGCTAGGGGGAGCTTCGTAGAGAAAAAGCATCAGGCTTGCCTGGTGTCCCTTTAAGATAGGACCCGTACTCTTCATTGTCACTGTAAGCTCTACGGTGCATTGAACTATAAGGCTAGTTTTCTAACATGTGGCATGCACAAAAGATGCTTGTTTTATTCGTTCCACATATGTGTCTGAACAGATTTTCTCTGTGATGAACTATAACAAGTCCCGCTACAGATCACGGCTAACCGACATCTGTAGTCCATTTTGCGCATACATGTATCAACGTCCAACATGACTTCAATGATCTAGTAAAGAGAGGTGACCTTAATTGTTGCCATTAACAATTTGGTAGCCAAGGTCAACCAGGCAACCATTAATGTCGAGCCCTGCCAGGGAAACAGGCTGCAAACGATGCATTGTATTACTTAATGCCATTAAAAACCCACAGTCATTCCGCAACAAACACATTGCTTATACCATGGTCGAAGTTAGATGGGGGGAATGTAGGGGACAGGACAAGAAGCAGGAAATCGATCAAATCAAAGAGGAAAGAGTTTAAAGTGTAGAGAGACAGGAGATCGGTTGTAATCCCTCATGTGTATGACACACCTCTAATTACTTCCACAGCGATAATAGCAAGGTGAAAAGTCCACCTTGTCACGTAAGCAATGGCATATACTAAAGTTAGAAAGTTACAGGCTAACTGCTGTTGCTGACTGTGTACAAGACAACTTTTAAATGTACATGTTTTTATTCATTCACAGAATGAGTGGAGCAACACTGAGCCACCTGAACAACACGTTGGCATCTCTAGAATCTGTCCTTGGACACATATATGACACTTTCATCACGTTTATGAGGCACCAGGATGGGACAGCATTATCATCAAAGTCCACGTTTCTTGCGGTCTTTGGAAGAAACGCCATCGTACTTGCTGCGTTCCTCCTCATTGGTTGTTTTTGGGATTAGGATCTCTGGTTTGGGCTGTGACTGCACTGAGGAGACACCATAGTGAGGGAGGAGTCTCTGCCATCGTCGTCTCCTTGCTCCTCACGGACGTTCTGGAGTTTTGCATTATTCCATTTCTGGTGACAACCCTGCTGAATGTGTGGGCGTGCTTCACTGGCATCAACTGCCTGGCTTCCAGTGCGACCTTCGGCTTTGCCAGGCAGTGTGGTTATTGCTTCCACCAGCTGGTGGAGTTGGAGGGCATCCTTTTATTCAGACATCCTGATGGCTCTACTAAGCTTTCAACTCCACCCTTCGCCATCTCTTTTTCACTCATTGTGTGGATTTGGGTCCTACTTACAGTGATCTTAGGCACAATTAACCCCCTCATCTCCTATATAATGGGTCACATCATTGGCACTGCAACTTTTGTTTTAGCAATAGTTTCGTCTGTCATCACGGTTATGAGCTTATGTGACTCGTCCTCAAACACAGATAGAAAGCCAGGCCAGAGAGTTCTCAGTGTAGCACTCTTCAATCTGATTGCCCTCCATGGTTCGTACATTGTATGGGTTATTCTGTTACAATCGGGGGTCTTCCTGCTTGACCTGGGCTTCATCTCAACAGCAATCATTAGTTTCAGACTGGTAACTGACCCTTTGCTGTGTGTGCTTGTGTGCAGGAAGACACAGATTAGCACGGTGGTTGATGTTAAGACGAGCCATTCCTCGGTGATAGACTAATTGAGTATTTAAGTTTAATAGTTCCAGCCATGTTTTTTTTTTATTTAATTTATATGGTAATGAATGAATGGGTTTGTTTTTAAATTAATTTGTATTACAATAACTTATTGGTACTTGTAACAGCAACCTTTGTTATTAAATGAATACTGGTTCATACAGATCTGTTTTGGTTTAGATTTTTTTTTTTAACATTGTCAATATTGTATGTAAAAAAAATATTTAACAAGGCTTTACATCAATCAAGCAAGTCCAGCAAATGTTTTTTTAGAGTGCAGTGTAAAATGATTAGTACACTCGTCCTAACCTACTCATCTTTTCCACTTTGACTAACTTAAGTTGTGAACGTGTAGTCAAGTTCATCACACAAGTTGTACCCAACTTTGAATTCCCTGCAACAAAATACAAGAACGAGGGCTTAGAACATTTTCTTTATTTTCAGTTTGAAACACATTAGTAATCATTTTAAGTATTTCAAGTACACATAAACATTAGTAATCATTTTAAGGTTATTGTAACAACCCCAGCATCAAATAAAATAAAACCTGTGTTCTAATTCATTGCATTTTTATGCTAACCTAATATATATATATATATATATACATATACAGTATATTGTGTGTGTGTGCATGGTATAAATATCGTTATTGGTATTCGGTATCAACAATAACATATGAGTAATGTAAACATGTAAATACTCGTAGTTGGTTTGAAAAACATGTTATCGGTGCATTTTTTTCCATGTCTCACCTCCATAAATGATTGTTTAAACACAGCTATTTGTGCATTTAATTAAAATACATGGAGTTACAGCCTAGTCAGGACTATTGAAACACTTGTCCCCAATCGTCCCGACACAGACATATGTATAGCTTGTTTTGCTTTCCATGTAAACAAGCATGCGATATGAAAGTCTGGGATTGTGGAGAACACTAAATGGTCTACTGAATAAGCATTTCAATGAAAAACACTCATTAATAATGGAAAAAATGTAACCGCTAATGAAGTTTACTTTTGCGTATCAAAACTTGTTTATCGCCTGTAACTCCGTGATAAAATGACATAGCAGGAAGATATTTGGCTGATAGAAGGAGGTAACATGTTCTATGTTTTGACCGAAGGACGTTTTTCTATCATTACACTCGGAGAAAACTGGAATGTTTCATTCGTCCTGTGTTTCAATCGTCCCAGCTCTCCCCTACTGTCCTTCATAACACCAAAATATTTCAAGGATTTCAAATCTATCTAGCACTAAAATTAAAATATAATACATTAACGTTTACAGCAGTATGTATAAACTATTGTGACACTAATTATGAGGAATAATGAATGGTTTATAACCTTATGAATGTATGTATAATTCTTTATTAATAATGGGTTAGAAAGATTTGGGGCAGCCGTGGCCTACTGGTTAGGGCTTCGGACTTGTAACTGCCGGTTCGAACCCCGACCAGTAGGATCGGCTGAAGTGCCCTTGAGCAAGGCACTCAACCCCTCACTGCTCCCTGTGTACCACTGTAGCAGGCAGCTCACTGCGTCGGGATTAGTGTGTGCTTCACCTCACTGTGTGCTGAGTGTGTTTCACAAATTCACGGATTGGGATAAATGCAGAGACCAAATTTCCCTCACAGGATCAAAAGAGTATATACTTATACTTAAAGTGTTACCAACATGTTTATGCTGCTACACAACATCTTCTTTGCTGTAGTCATGAAACCATAGTAACCATGCCCGTTTCCTCTTCTGTAGACAACACCAGAACTGCAGTTCTTGGCCACAAGCCGTCCAGAGATGAGAACTGTTCCGGCCAAACTGACCTCGTCAGTCTCTGTGTGTGTAAATGTAGCAGAGCTGTGAGATATTGCAATCCTTCTTTCAATTCTTACTTGAAGTTCTAGAATTAGAGGATCAAAGTCTTGAAGGCATATTCATACTTAAAATAACAACAAACAAACAAACAAACAAACAAACAAACTGAAGAATGCCTCAAAGTGAAGAATGCCACAAACGCACACACACACACACACTAGAAGCAATGAGCACACCAGGAGCACACACACATATTAGGTGTAGTGAGTATCCACACACACACACACACACACACACACACACACACACACACACGTTAATGAAGGGGGCGGCCCCTACATCGAGTATATTTATATGGCTACAGTAGATATCAGCACTGTCTTCCGTTTTCCCATTGTCGCTGGAGGAGCTAGCTTCCGTGTTTGGGTGGGTTGCAGGCAGTTTGGTTTGGCCTTGCTGGAGCGAGGTTTACTGCTTGGGTCTCTTGCATCGTTCTACTACAAGAGCACATCTTTGCTTGGCAGTGGACTGTTTGCACGTCCAGCCTTGAACGTTTATTCACTGGAATTGTGCCATTGAATTTCCCCTTGGGGATCAATAAAGTATCTATCTATCTATCTATCTATCTATCTATCTATCTATCTATCTATCTATCTATTAAGCACTGTTCGGTAGCCCTTCCTGTCAAGGACTTGGATTAGCTGTGCTTCCAGACAGTGAAGTTTAACTGAAGCCTGTGCGGTGCTCCAGATTGTGGCTGCACATAGGCCTCGCCGCTTATGCTTTGTTTCTACGTCATTTCTACCGTCGGCTAACCTTTGCTGTCCAGTCAGGCAGCTTCCCCCCGGCCGGTTGGGGTACATGTGTGTGTGTGCGTGGGCCTTGGAATCTTGTGGTTGTGTGTATCTTGCAGTGGACCATTGGGGCAGTATGCAGGGACCTCCCGCCTAGTACTAAGTGGAAGGCCCAGGGCTCTGTGTGCATAAAAGCTAAGTGTCCCCACACATTATTGTATGCTATGTCCAGCTAGCCATTTTGTGACCTCGCTGAACTCACTAACCATTGTTGCCCTTCTCTTTCTCTCTCTTGGTGTGTGTGGAAGCAGGAGCGGTTTGATCTCGAGCAGTGGGTCGGTGGTGGATCCCTTCCCTCACTGGTCCTCTATTTTGTGCACATCTAGGGTTTTGCTTTCTTTTCTTTTGTATTTTGATCTTGCTGTGTTCACGTGTGGTGTGGTTTTGGACCCGTCCCCCTCCTCTTCAGTCTACCCCTGCCGTGGTAAGCTACAGCCCTGTTTCTCCCCACACTACCCAGCTGAGTAGTCTCTCCGGGCCCTGCCGTGGTAAGCTACAGCCCTGTTTCACCCCACACTAACTAATCTGAGTAGTCTCTCCATGGTCCACACATATTACAACTGCTCATATCTGCTTGTGTTTTAAGGAGTGATCACTCTGTTGGTACCTTGTCAATCTCTTAATAAAAAGACTTTGTATTTTTTTTTGTAAATCACGTCTTCAGTCTCTTGATGTATGCAAAACTGTGTCATTGGTTGAGAGTAACCACCCTTTAAAACTAAACTTCTTGGGGCGCAATCCCCTAGATCAGTGTTTCTCAAAGTGTGGTCCGGGGACCACTGGTGGTCCGCAAGATATCCCAAGTGGTCCGCGAGCAGACGTGTTAAAAAATAGCATAGATGAGTTGTTTGCAATATTGAACCAACTTGTATGTGAATCTAAACAGTTCTGCAACACTGCCTATGTAAGACATGCCAATTTAAATCATATGAATCCTCTGACACAGGTCTGAAAACGTTTGAGAAACACTGCCCTAGATGGCGTAGTCGTCTAGAATCAATAACCCCTCAGCTCTGCCACATACGCATGAGCATTTAATTCAATCAGTGGAAAAAAGTCTCATCCCATAACCAACACTAAATAAAATCTAAATCACAACATTTAAATTATTCAACATGTCTAGTCCATTTGTTTCATCCTACAGTTTCAAGCTGTGTGGTTATGGTTGCATGTTAAGTAGAGCAACCACTTTGCTGACAACCTAGTGGTCATAGCAGACAGTCTCTATAGAAAGAAACACCTCACTGGGAGTAAAGAGGCATGCAGAGGTGAGATGAGAAGATCAGATTGATATGAATGAATGACCACTACCTTTTAACATTCATATTACAGACTGACTGGTTATTAAAGTGTTCTGCTTATGCTATGAAAGTGTTCTGATATTAGTGTGCCTCCTCTCATTTGCAAGATACACAGACAAATACAAATAAGCTAAACCAAAACAAACAAGAACTAAATTGATTACAGTGTGAGTAATAGAATCCGTTTCCTCAGATGACATGATTTAAATCAGCTGGTGATTTCCAATACTCGTTTACCTCTGTGTTTGGTTTAAAATGCTTATTTTAATACAGCAAGTTTCTGCAGGTTGGAAACAGCAGCAGTGGCAAGTAAGCCTACATAACCACTGGTGGTTTCCTGATATCAGAAATAGATACATGCAGTATTCCTTTGAAAGACATTTGAGAAGCCAGTACTATGCATCTTAACAACAATATAATTATCATTACAGATCACAAACATGATAAATGCAGTATAGTCATTTTAAAACATGTTATTTGCATGTATTAACAACATTACAGCATATCTAACATTTTAGCAAGTAGTCTTGGTGTGACATCCTTATGTGACACATTTCCTTGTTGCTGCTAACCTGCTCATGTGTGCTTGCATGATTTAGTAGCACACATCTGTTTTTGAAGCCACCATTTTGTGAAGACCCTACCTGAGGACAGGTCATATGGACACAAAGGGGACCATCTTCACTTTAGCTTAGATAACTTACTGAGTAGCTTCACACTGTTGACCACTGCAGGACTGTTAGCCAGAGGTTCTGCTGAACTGATCTGAACCTGATACACAGTAAGTCAGTATTTTAAGCAGTAAGTTAAGGAGGATTATCTGTCTGATGGCTGTCTAAATCTGACAACCAACCTTTATTTCAAAGAATATAAATATTATATAAATAAATAGCATATATTGCATATATATAGCATAGATAGCATAGAAGCAAATGAAGCGTCAACATTTAATCTGAAGCAACAAGTTTGTTGTTAACTTCTTGTGTTCTGGAGGTGACTAAAAGTGAAGTTACCATAGTAATTCACTCATACAAAATGTTCAATATCTTTGTTTTTATGTTAGAAGTGGCTTGCACTTCCAGATCTAATAAGCACTAGGTGCTGGACAAAAGGCAGTCCAAATTAATTAGAGAAGTTTAATCACCACATGCATCATATCACTAAGCAAGGACTGGAACTTCATTCAAACGTGAAAGCAGACGGTTGATCAGCAGCTGTGTTCTAAAGAATGTTTGATTCAAGTTCAGCAGCGTGTGTTGCGAACTAGGCCTATTTGTTTCTCAGCAAATGCCACGATGAACGGTAACAAATAGGCTAGGTTATGTAGGCTAAAGTCATATCGTGGGGAGTTTATTATTTCGTTTTGGCAAGTAGCCGTATAATAAGCGGGATAATGTATAGAACGCCGGTCATTACTGTGAAAATAAGTCCCTTCAGGGCGGAACAAGACCCCTCCACTGCGCGTCGAGGTCCGGTTCGCCCTGTCGGGACTTATTTTCCCAGTAATGACCGGCATTCTATACATTATCCCTTACATATGGAATGTTAAAACGTCTTGTGGGGCCAACTATGATGCTGATAACTCTCTTGAAAGGGTCTATATACCTTTCTCAGGAGTCACCTGACCCAACATGTGATAAGCAAGCAACGTACAAACAGTGACTTCACCATTAAGAATACCTCAAAATAGCATACATTTATGCAAACTTTTATGGTTGACCATGGAATGTGTCACCCTTTGGATTAACGTGTTGTGCTAGTTCGATTGAATACTTCTACTATTTACATTTGTGGCTATTCTGCCCTTGTTTTCACAATAGTGTGATCTTTTGTGGGTGCGTGTGATGTGATTTTGTGCACGAGTGTGAATCGCTAGTAATAGGCCTACCTGCGTTAGAGTAACTGTGACTATATGATTTCTCTCCCCTCTAGAGGGCGCCAGATCCTCCACACTGGTTTAAAGCAGTATTGTGTAGCTGCTTGTACTTAACTAGCTGCTATCCCTAGATCTTTCATACTGGTTTGAAGTAGTTAACTGGCTACCAGCCCTAGATCTTCCACACTGGTTTAAAACAGTATTTTGTAGCTGCTGACATTTTAACTAGCTGCCATCCCTAGATTCCCCACACTGGTTTGAAGTAGTTAACTAGCTACTTTCTCTAGATCTTCCACACTGGTTTGAAGCACCCGGACCTAGTTACTTATACATATATGTATTGGGTGTTTTTATATGCTTTTTTTTAATGTTGTAATAAAACTGAGTTTTATATATATCCAGTGTGTCTGTTGTTGTACCTCAAGGGTCAGTAGCATAATTCCTGCTCCCGTTACAGAATCACTACCCTGAGTAGTGCCAGACACTCTGACAATGAGCAATGATGCACATTACTTTTCCCCCTTGAATCCCGGGGAACCAGCTAAACTGATGAAGACAGTGCTGCGACGTTGGAGGACAGTAAACATTGTTCGTAGTGTTATCTGATTGCGTCGAAGTCCGAAATCATTCAGAGTAGTGTTATTTAATTGCGTGCAGTGAGATTTTTAAATGCATGCTTGTTGCCGCCCGTCAAGTTGGACCATTAAATTGTTCGTGGCCAGACTCTTAATCTTTCTAGATTACCAGGGTCTGGATTTTCCAGGCTATGGAATCACAATAATTATGGGTGAATTAAATGTGCATTGCAAATGACGATGTACTATATGTTTTCCAGTGATTGACCAGTGATGGGGCCTGAACATGGACCATGGAAGTTCAATGTGTCAGCAGAAGACCTGGCCAAAACCAGACTGTCACTTCACTCCATTATCGGTCTGCAGGCGGGCCTGTGTGCCCTGATTTGGGCTGGACGGTCTCTGCTCCTGCATCACCGCAGCGGCGGTCAGGTCTCCAAGCGTATAGTCTCCCTCCTCCTCAGCGATGCCTTGGAGATTCTCCTCATCCCCTTCGTGGTGGCCTCTCTACAGCACGACGGTCTGTGTTCTGCGGACGGCTTCGATTGCTTCACGCTCAGCTGCCTCCTGGGAGCAACCAGACTCTGGGGTTTATGCTTCCACCAGCTGGTGGCGCTAGAAGCGCTGCTCCCCCACAGATCGCTGTTTTCATCGTTTGCTACGTTTTACGTGGTTTTCTTTTTTCTCATTTGGTGCATATGCATTCTTATATTTGAAATCATTTCAGAGGCTTCTCCTGTCCTAATTCTTATACTGTGCACTGGCTGCATTGTTAAAGTGGCAGTTATGTCTGTGTGCTTTAAAACGTCATGTTCTGGACCCAACAGACCAAGCTTAAATGTGCTTGTTGTAGCCATTTTCACACTTGGGTTCCTCTATGGTCCCTTCATTGCATGGATGGTATGGTTTGTCTTGTCACATGACCTGAAGGGTCCAGTCAATTTTAGTGACTTCTCTCCCCTCGGCTCAATGTTTGTCTGCCTGATGAGTTTTCGTGTAGTTGCAGATTCTCTGCTGTGTATGCTAGTTTGCAGGGACATTGCCCAAAGGAAGCCAACACAAGCAGACAAAAAAAAAGAAGAAATACATCACAGAGATACTCATTTGGAATCACAACTTAGGCGGCTAATGCTAATCTAACAACTTACCTAGGAAAAAAGACAGAAGAAGAATTATTATGACCGCCGCGCAGCGAAGCGTATAGGTTTAGTCAGATTTTTTTCTCTTTTTTTTTTTCTTTTTCGCATGTCCAAATTTCCGTCAAAGATTCCCGGGACACTGAAAGACAGGGGTACACGAAACTTGGTGGGCATGTAACCCCACATGGATAGCATGGAACCATCGTTTTTCGTTTTGATCTGTAGCTCCCCTGCTGGACTGGACCCCCCGAAAGGAGGGTAGGGCAGACACAGTTTTCTGTCAATATCTCGAGAACCGTAGGGTTTAGAAGGACCATTTTTTTGTATGTTAATCTCAAGGGGTCATGTTAATCCATTCCATGTGCACACATGTGCATAAACAGATACACAGGCACACACATACATTCACAGTAATCATACGTATGACACATACTCACACAGTAGACATATGTACGCATGCATGCACATGCACAAACACACATACACAGACAAACACACAAGCATGCACACACACACACACACACACATAAACATAAACGTGTGCATGCACACATTTCAAGAATTTCTCAGAATAATGAACAGGCAAGATGGGGCTGGGGTTGTATAAAATCAATTTTACATGTGAAATCTATGAACTAATCATGTTTTGGTACTTGTTGTCTAGCAGATACCAGTGAGAATTGAGTGTGGATAATGCAATTTAGTGAGACAGTTAGAATCATATAGGCCTTTCAGCGTGATTTATTTTTGTGGAAAAAATGTGCTGGACTGGGCGGCGGTCATATTTTGTACCGCTCTGCGGTACATCTAGTTTCCACATTTGTTGTGCAGATGGCGTCCTGTGTTTTTGTTTGTCGTTAGTTTTGTTTCACGTGCAATTCTGTGCAGATTGCTGGGCCAGTGCTGAAGTGTCAGTGCTGAAGCCTGATGTGTTATGTTCGCTGCTGTGCTGTGTGTAATGTGATGGAGTTCTGTGGGGGCTGGGGGGTTGTGGAATAGTGTAGTGTGGGTTGGTCAGTTTAGACCCCTTTGGGCACACAGGTTCGCAACACTGAGACTAGAGACTTGGTTCTATAAAAATAAAATGACAATTTATTGACACGTAACAATATTGACAGTAATTTAAGCTTTGAACGTCACATCACAAAGCTCATACAGTCTTGTTTCTATCACCTCAGAAATATTTCCAAGATTAGTTCCATCTTAACTTTTAAAGACACAGACCATTATACATGCATTTATTTCTTCACGCCTGGATTACTGCAATAGTCTTTTTTCTTGTCTGAACCAAAAATCTATAAAGAGACTTCAAACTGTTCAGAATTCAGCTGCCCGGCTTCTTAAGACAAAGTACTGTAATCACATTACTCCTGTTTTAGCCTCACTGCACTGGCTCCCAGTAAGCTTTAGAATTGATTAAGATTCTTCTGATTACTTTTAAAGCTCTACATGGCCTGTCTCCCAACTACATATCTGATCTCCTAGTACCTTATACACCTGTGCGTACTTTAAGATCATCTGGTAGTGGTTTCCTATCTATTCCTAAGGTCAATCTCAAAACTAAAGGGGAGAGAGCCTTTAGTGTCAGGGCACCTAGGCTCTGGAATGACCTGCCTGATGAAATCAGGTCAGCATGCTCTTTTAAATCCCTCTTTAAAACTCATCTTTACAAGCAAGCCTTCCTTAGTTTTGTTTAAGTAATATACTTCATTTTGTGTTAAGTTTATTAAGTTTTATTTCAGTAAGTTTAATTTCAGTGTCAAGTTTTATTTCAGTATCCTAAGTTTTATTTCAGTGTCAAGTTTTATTTCAGGAAGTTTTATTTCAGTGTAAGTTTATTTTCCTTTTTCAAATTTATGTTAATTGTTATGTTGATTATGTTTGATTGTTATATTATTATGTCATTTTTCATTTATGTTGATATTGTACAGCACTTTGTAACTTTGTTTTGAAAAGTGCTATATAAATAAAGATGATTATGATTATTATTATTATTATTACAGGTCCATTATAGATTGCATAGAGACAACACAAACAGGAATACAACCACAAGAGACTAATCATATACAAGATACACCCACATACAAGCAGGTTGCACACAGATATTGTACAAGGTCCAATTGGCCGGGAACAGGGCAGTGGGCTCACCAGGGCTAGCAAGAGGCTAACAAGGAGTAGGATCCAGGCACAGCACAACACAGGTGAACACAGCACACACTTTATGCACAGCAATTACAAAGGACAGTGAAGGGAAACCACCAATCAGCTTGCCACCCACTTTGGCCCAACAGCTCCTGGAAGTCAGGCTGCATGAGTGCAACCACCTGGTCTGCTTTAAGGTCACAACCTGCACGTATGCACAGAGAGGGGGTTGCATTCACTCACAAACATTCAAGACGAGGACAAACACGGTACAAACATAAAACATAAGCAGCAGTAGAAGACAGGGCAACAGCATCAGGTGGCGTGGGAGCAGCAAGCTTGAAGAGCCAGTTCTGGGTTCGCTGAAGTACCGTTGTCCCCTGCATGTGGAGGAGGGGCACGGCCACAGTTCTACACTGACAAACGAGCAGGGAATTAGGGACGCTAGCAGACAATGGGGCACAAACAAAACCTTAAACACTCGGGGTGAGGTTGCCTACCGGAATTGGATACGAGGCTGCCTTAAGCAGAAGCTCGAATCAAAGCAAATGACTCACCGCTGAACCACGAGACAAACTTACTACAACGCAAAAGAGGGAGAGTAGATGTAGCGCAAATAATGTGCTGAAGTCACATCATGCAGATTTCAATAATCTCTTACCTCAGGATTGTTCCTCAAACACCCAACAGGACAGCACCAGCCCAAACAGCCTGCTGCTCCCACGCCAATACCACAAAGTAGGTTCTCCGCAACAGATGGAGAATTGGGAGACATGCAGTCAGCTGCCTAGATATAAGGTGGCAGGTGCCACCTGGTAATTAGCAAGATGGTCTTCAGCTAAGTCAGCAATTAAGACAAAAAAGGGGCGGAGACCTATCCTGCTACACATTGTATTGCATTTTGTAGAAATATATAACTGTATAAATATAACTAACTAATTAATGTTTGTCACATATTGATCCATAATATCTATTTATCTCTGTATCAAACCTATGGCGTTACAATAGTGTTATATGCAAATTATAACTGCGAGCACTCAGAGGAAACTGCTCCCCGAGCGAGGAAAAAAAATGCTGTGAGGGAGGAGGAATCTGACCAGCGCACCAAACAGCCGCTCGAAAATCACTCAGCTCTCTCGAAGTTGAGTTCTGCTCCCGTGGCTCTCTACTTAGGGGCAGCAACCAGAATCGGTACTGGCTCGGCTGTGATTGGCTGTTTCTGAAGAGCGAAATTTGATTGACAGGGAGTTACGGACAGATAACGGAGTTATGGGAGATTTTTCAGATTTTTCAGATTTTTTTCCGCATGGCCAAATTTCCGTCAAGGATTCCCGAGACACTGAAAGACCGGGGTTCACGAAACTTGGTGGGCATGTAGCCCCACAAGGATAGCATGGAACCATTGTTTTTTGGTTTGATCTGTTGCCCCCCCGCTGGACTGGACCCCCCGAAAGGAGGGTAGGGCGGAGGGTAGTTTTCTGTGAATATTTCGAGAACCGTTGGGTTTAGGAGGACCACCTTTTTATTGTATATTGATCTTAAGGGGCCATGTCAACCCATTCCATAACCACTCATTTCATGTATAGCGCCACCTAGTTAAAAATGAAAAAGTAAAAATGAAGTGTTATAATCGCAGGTATCTGTGAACTAACATGGTCAAAACTGCATGAAATTGTAGGATCAGTATGACACCCTCTGAATGCACGCCAAGTTTCGTGGAATTCCGTAAATGGGGGGCCATACAATAAATTTATTTATGTTACTGTACACCAACTGGCCTGTAGGTGGCCGGACACAGTTTTCTGTGAATATCTCGAGAACCGTAGGGCCTAGGAGGACCACCTGTTTTTTTGTATATTGGTCTTAAGGGGCCATGTCAAACCATCCCATTACCACTCAATTCATGTATACCACCAAGTTAAAAATTAAAAAGCAAAAAATTAAGTGTTGTAATCACAATATCTCTGGCTGACACGGTCAAAACTGCACGAAATTGAAAGTGTAGGATCATTATGATTCTTACATTCATGGGGGGCCATACAATAAATGAATTTATGTATACATTTAGTGACCGTACACCAACAGAGTTTTCAGTGAATATCTTGAGAACCATAGGGCCTAGGATGACCAATTTTTTGCGTATGTTTGCCTCCAGGGGTCATGTTAACCCATTCCATATGCACATATGCATAAACAGATATTCACACACACACATACATTCACAGTAATCATACGTATGACACATACACACACAGTAGACATATGTACGCATGCATGCACATGCACACACACAGGCACACCCACAAGCACATGCACGCACACACACACACACACACGCTGTGCCAGGATTATTGTGTGCTTCACCTCACTGTGTGTTCACTGTGTGCTGAGTGTGTTTCACTAATTCACGGATTGGGATAAATGCAGAGTCCAAATTTCCCTCACGGGATCAAAAGAGTATATATACTTATACTTGTTTAGGTTTTAATATTGTTTGATTATTGAATGATCGCATTGAGTAGTTGTGGAAGTGTGCACATCCCCACCGGTGAGGTGCAGGGCAAATGGAACTAGAACTTAAAAGGAATGAAATGCCCGCACTCTGCTAAAACTCCCATATATTTATTGTGTTGCAACGTTTCGACCCGGCTGGGTCTTCCTCGGGCAAAAAAATAAATAAATATATATATTGATTATTGAATGATCACATAAGTTAACAGTAGTTTGTAGTAGCTATAGTTAAGCACTACCCTAGTTCAACTTAAAAAGAGCACTGATCAAATGCTACAGGAGAGGAAGGGGGGAGAAAAGGCAGTGTGTAATTTCTCAATCTGTACATCTGTTTTTATAATTCCATGTGTAACAGGACAAGGTCCACGCCCCTTGCCTAACCCAGTAGTGCAATTGCAAATGGCTCTTTGCATTCGGAGGCGAGCCAATTAGCGTAGGGAAGTGGCTACATAAATTGTAACTTTTAATTTGAAGGCCGACGTCATAGCTGCATACTGTTGGTTGTCCACCTGACTCCTGCCTTCACCGCGGGATCCCTTGTGCTCTTTTGGCCTCCTGCTCACTGTGCATGCATCCAGTGACATTCCTGGTAGGTTATCGTGGCATTGCGTGAGTAGTAACGTTTCCTAAATGTTGTAGGCTAGTATAGCTAACACAAACTTTGGGGGTTTTAGGATTGCTGTCGGCTGCTGAACATGGGCCTCATAGCCGACCTCAGCTGATTGGTATGTAATTTTAACTGTCTTCAAAATAATATGTAGCTTGCGCGGGTTTTTAATTGTATCTTTTTCGTGTAGCAGAGCTTGCGGTAACACAAGGAGCGGCAACATCAAGGCATCTTGGTTCAAGTTCCGAACGCTGCTGTTTTGTTTTGTTTTGTCCGCGCCCAAGTTGTGTTAGTCCATTTTAAACCTTCCACACGGGAGAACTGTACAACGGACGCTCTCGTCCAGTTTTATTCTGTCTGAAAGTGGCCTTGAACGCCCTGCGTGTTAAGTGTCCATAGAAGCTGTGGTTGCTAAATTAATGAACGTTTTTATTGTAAGTTGTCTCCAGAGTGTGAGTGCATATACAGTACGATGTATGGTGTGTATTAGAATTAGTGGCTCATTAGTTGATCTCTCCCTCTCTTGCTGGACAGGAGCTGCAGGCCAATTGGGTGGCGGGCTATCTCGGTGGTGGTGTCCCTTCACTTTCCTGCTGTGGTAAATCTTGAGTATCTGGTATTGACATGTTCATGTGTGGTGTGTGTCTCTAGACTCTACTCTGATATACTCTCCAGCCCTGGGTAAGCTTCAGCCCTGTTCCTGGCTCTTCCTACCCTCCATCAGCGGTTAGCCCTCTAATCTTTTGCAACACAGTCTGCTGTGTGTGTGTGTTTGTGCATTTGTGATTGTGTATATTGTACATGTGTGTCCAGGCCTTGTAGGCCATTTGTGTCAGTGCCTTAGTGACCAAGGTTCTGACTGTCTGGAGAGAACCCACTCCCTGTAGGTTATGTTTTAATATTTGTTAATAAAGACAGTTTATTTTTGGAACCACGCCTCTGGTTTTCTGTGACCACGAACCTGTGTTGCCTGCTTGGGCTTCATGTACGAAGTTATAGTCCAATTGATTGAATATTCTGAGGGGCAGGGCCTCAGATGGCGTAGTCGACATTTCTATTAGAGAGCTAACCTTTCACTTGCCACACATGGTATTCTGCAACTTTCACATCCAGTCAGCGATGGCTCAAGAGAGGATTATTGTGCAAGTCTAGTCAGTGTTCTCTTAGTCAGGTTTCACTTCACTTATGAGTAACCCCTTACAAAAAATAACTATAGAAATCTTTTAGTGTTTTTGTATTGTATATTATTATTACAAGCATGATCACATCATATACTTTCCCAGATATGGTTAGCCTATACTGTCTTGAAAACGATATAGTCTAGTATAACAGATGGCCCTTACAATGAGCTTACTGTAATAGTAAAATTAGGCCTACACTGAAAATAGCCTAGGCCTCAAAGGGTACCTACTGTACATTTCATTGAAGCCCTTTTTAAGGTAGACCGAGCATACCGAGCCAAACGGTCCACAGAGGATGCAATCTGCTCTGCCCTCCACCCAGCCCTCACCCACCTGGAAAAAAGAGACTCATATGTGAGATTGCTGTTTATAGACTTCAGTTCTGCATTCAACACCATAATACCACAAAAACTCCTCTGCAAACTTGACAAACTGGGACTCAGTACCTACCTCTGCAACTGGCTACTGGACTTCCTCTGTCAGAGGCCTCAAGTAGTACGTGTTGGCAACAATATCTCAAGCAGCATCACACTGAGCACGGGGGCCCCCCAAGGCTGCGTGCTCAGTCCGCTGCTCTTCACCCTGCTGACGCATGACTCCACTGCAACCTACAGCAACAACCACATAGTGAAATTTGCTGACAACACAACTCTGGTGGGTCTCATCACCAAGGGCGACGAGACTCAATACAGGTTGGAGGTCGACCTTCTGACCACGTGGTGCAGGGACAACAACCTCCTGCTGAACGTCAGAAAGACCAAGGAGATTGTTGTTGACTTCCGGAGAGGTCACACCCAACACCTGCCACTGACCATCGACGGTGCTGTGGTGGAGAGAGTGAGCAGCACCAAATTCCTGGGGGTGCACATCAGTGAAGACCTCTCCTGGACCACCAACACTGCATCACTGGCGAAGAAAGCTCAGCGCCGCCTGTACTTCCTGCGGAAACTCAGACGAGACAAGTGCTCCACCAGCCATCATGACCACATTCTACCGAGGCACCATTGAGAGCATCCTCTCCAGCTGTATCGCTGTGTGGGGCGGAAGCTGCACTGAATACAACAGGAAAGCCCTGCAGCGCATAGTGAACACAGCTGGAAGGATTATTGGTGCTTCACTCCCCTCCCTGAAGGACATTTACACCTCCCACCTCACCCGCAAGGCGACCACAATTGCGAGTGATGCAAGTCACCCCGCTCACAATTTGTTTGATCTACTGCCCTCTGGGAAGAGGTACAGAAGCCTGAGCTCCCGCACCACCAGACTCACCAACAGCTTCATACACCAGGCTGTTAGGATGCTGAACTCTCTCCCCCCTCTCCCCCCTCCACCCTCAGCTACATAACATCCTGGACTTTGGACCCACAATGGCTGCCTTGCACTACTCCACTTGCACTACTCCACTTGTACACTTGCACACTTTGCAACTTGTTGTTGTTGTCCTGAAAACACTTCTGAACACACTTCTGCTGCTCTTACATAACTTGCACCACTATGCCACTTGCATACTTAGGTCAAACAGAACTACCTCAGCCATTTATTGTTTGTATTGTATTATATTGACTGTCTACTGTACATTTCTACAATTTCAACCCAAATTTTGCTGCTCTTATTTCTTCATTGTATGTGCCTTCTTATTTTTACTTTTTATTATTATTAAATTTTACCTACAACGCTAGGGGCTAAGCCCCCCCCCCCCCCCTGTCTTTCAATCCTAATGACGTCCCTGTCTCTTACCATTAAAGACGTTAAATTAAAATATAGGCTACTACTGGACATAGGCCTATACGCTCTTGAACACAGCACCACTGCACTTTACCACCACACCACTAGACTATATGAGCAAACCGCATGTGACGCCATATAGCTGGCGTGAAGAGGCTGCCGGCTGCAAAAGAGCAACAAAAAGAGGATGAGGGGGAAGTGGAAAGGGATGGCAAGGTTCATGGCTGGCTGGTGTACGATGTCACAAAAGAGGAGATGCACTGTCGGGCTTGCCGTATGTATGGCTGGGAGAAAGCAAGATCAAACCCATTTGTAATCAGGACAAAAAACTTAAAGTTAGAGGCAATTAAGGACCACGAGTCCTCAAAAAGCCACTTGCACACACTCAGCTGTAAAGTGGGGAAGACGGCTCCCCCAGAGCAGACTGCGGTCAAGTATTTTCTATTCTAAATGCCTGCCACACTAGGTCAGATAGAGTTGTAATTCATTATGTAGGTCTAGTCATAAATAAGATTAAGTTGGTTAATAACTCAACAGCACTTTAACATGTATTCTGTACAAGTTCAAGAACCATTCTTACGCATCTTCTGAGTCGTTCACATTTATATTAGGCACAAACAAATTAATCCACCTGCCACAGTGGCTGGTGGCCAAAAAAGTTAACTTCAGGCCCTGGATCCCTATCATTGTAACCAATCACAAACTGGGTAGCCTAAGGGAAGTTGACACAATGTTCTAGGAGCCTTTCTGTAGTCAGAACTCCCACACCCCAGGTGTGTAGCCATCATCCTCTGAGCTGGCTATGTTCATTCTCTGATTGTTTCATATGTAATACATAAAGTATTCCTTTAACCTGTTTTCGTAACTTTCACATCGCACAGAAAGCTTCACAATGTCCTTCGACCACTTTCAGTTCCCTATTCTGAAAAGTAATGTCTAAAGAGGTCAGTGTCTACTCCACAATGGTCTGCTGCTAAGTATACATAGGCGAGTTGCAGAGTAAGTATTTCCACTTATGTTTCATAATTTTCATCATATTATGTGTGTAGTTGGATGTTGTCAAGCTTAACATGTCCACTCTGTCATAGTGAAATATCAATTGATAGAAAAAACAGAACTTTGAAATATATTTGTAAAACAGTACATAGTCAGCTTGCTGACTGTAGCATGTTGCTAAGTGAAGGTCCACCATGTGCTCATTAAATGCTAACATTAGCCAAAAATGTCCACCCTGTCATTGTCCACCCTGTCAGCAAGCCTTCCATAACAGGGTGGACATGGTTCATGACAGGAAGGACATGTGCATAGTTTAGGCCACATGCTGATAATGTTACACATATTACAACAGCTATTACACACATTCTATAACAGTACATGCTATACATAGTAAATTTGGACAATTGGACAATTTGGACAATTTTTTTGGCGATATCGGTTTCAGCAAGCCTAGTTTGATAAGGCAAGCCTAGTTTACAGGGACTGCCAATTAAAATGTGTAAGGGAAAATTTTGAATCGTCTTTTTCAAGGAATGAGATCATTTTGTTTATCCTTACAAAATATTTTGTGTTTCAGGCAACGGCGTCAAGGGGAAAGCATTCTAAGGAGTGCGAAGAGTAAACTGAAAAAACAGATTGAAGTATTAGAGGCACAGCTCAAAAAAGAGAAAAATAAAACTGCATTGTTCCTTGCATTTATGGGGCCATTCAATGACATTCCACAACATGTCCACCCTGTCATGCCCAGGGTCCACCCTGTCATGTCTCTGTCCACCCTGTTATTTTCATGTTCTATGAAAATAAACAAATTATTTCCACAAGTTAGCAAAATCTTTTGTGTGATTCCTTTATAAGCAAATGAGGGCCAAATAGTATTGTTTGAAAATTTGACCAGATATCTTTGTTGTTAGATTTTATTTAGAAAAGAAAGTACAACTCTCGCAGATTTTATAGAGAAACAAATAGTTTGCCATAATTTCATTATTATCCAAATACTTTTCCCATTAACTAAAATGTATTGTTGAGAAAGGGACTAAATCGTTTTCTGAAAATGTACATTTTATAATCACTATATAATTACAATGTATTTACTCTGTTTTGAAATTGCCCATGACAGGGTGGACATATTTTGCTGTTTGCATGTAAATTGTCTGCTTGCAGTTAATTTATAAAAAGTGTGGGAGCTTGACCAATATGTATTTCTAACAGCATAACATATACTTAATACAATGAATATGAAGTTCAATGGAAAATCTCAGCTTTTTTGGGGGGGATGGGGAAGTCTCAAAGGCACCTTATGGTGATATTGACTCATATAAAGCAGAGATGTCAGATTATAGCCAAGGTATTGATGTGCGTAAGGATCAAACCTGTGAACCATCAACCTCAGAGGTCATTTAGTGCATCTCAGGGTAAAATTGAACTGGAAGTCTGTGTCAAACTACAGACACAGCAGAATCATAAATGCATAATAATATTTTTAGCACTATACTGGGTGTTTCATATGATCTAGATCAGTGTTTCTTAACTGCTCTGGCCTTGGGAACCTCAATTTCCCATGGTCAATGAGTCGTGACCCATATTTTGATATGATGAAGGTAACCTATGTAGTAAGACACACAACATGCCTGTAGCCTACTTATTATGACCGCCGCGCAGCGCAGCACACAATTCAAGAATTTTTCCTGTCATCTACTCCCTGAATTTTTGGTCATTGATACCCGGGACACCGAACCACCGGGGTACATGAAATTTGGTGGGTATGTAGCCCCACTAGACTTTTACGGAAAAATTTCATTTCGTCCCCGGGGACCACCACCAACCCCCCCGTGCTGGGCCCCCTGAACCGCAAAAAAAAAAACAGTTTTTCCTAAATAACTACCTGAACCGTGGCACTGAGGATGAAGAATCTTTTATGGTATGTTGGTCTCAAGGGCCCACATCAACCTGGCTCATAATCACTCATTTGTGATTTGCACCCCCACCCCCCGGTAAAAAATGAAAATGCAATATTATTCTGCTTTAATCGCCCCTATCTTCAGTTAAGATGTTCAGAACTGCACCAAATGTTATGTGTATGATTGACCTGGCATTCTCCGGGGGTATGCCAAGTTTCGTAGAATTTCATCCATGGGGGGGTCTAAAAAAATTAGGTTATGTGTACATTTAGTGACTGTACACTCATTGGCCTGTAAATGGCGGTATACACATGCACACACACAGGCACCCACATACTATCGGTATTAGAACGGCCGATACATAATTACAAATTCATTAGGATTAAAAGAAAGCCAAAATAAATATTCATCATCATCATGGCTGCATTTTCAGTATTGGCGAGAAGTAGTCGTTTGTCCACTAGATGGCGCATCGTTGCAGTGAGACGTAATTTTGTTGGAAGTTAAAAGTGGGTTGGAAAAAACAATGGACGCTTCATACAAGGACTGTAATTTACCGCAGCGAACATCTAATAAGGATAGGACGATGTTCACATGAAGTGTAATTCCCATTTCTTCTTGAAGCCGAAATAAATCTGAGGATGTTTATCGGACATGCTTGGTTTTTACTTCAGGTACGTTAATCTTGTAATATCAATAAGGACCTAGGTAATGTTACCGTTAGCGTTGGTTGAGTGATGGAGGCATTTGATTTATTGCATTTGTAGAAAACTATAAATGCGGTTATACCAAGCAAATGTATAGCAGCACTGTTTGTATCTTTCGACTGTCATTTATTGCACGTGCTACAAAATCATTCTGTGCAATGGAAGATTTACCAACGTTACACCTGTCTGATACAGTTTTGCCTATACATGCGTGAGACTGAGACACCTGTTTATTTTGTTTTAAGTGCGTGCATGGTGTGAGAGGGGAATTGATGTGCTTCGATTACAGCTTGGTAGTTGTAGTCTGTGAAATTAAAAAGCACGTGTGTGTGAAGTATCCAAACAATGACACCTTCATTTCATTATGGCTGCTTTAGCAACACACCTTAAGCTACTGTGTAGTGGGTCCCATTTAGAAGTGGCTACTTCATTCGCGCTTTCCTTGACTCATGGAGCTGCGTGAATGTTATTACAACTTTTCGCCACGATATGACAGTTTAAGTCCGCTTGATACTGTAAGGCGTAAGCCATTGGTTTCCAAAGGAGATTTTATTTGTGTCGCCAGCATAGCCTATTGACAATTTATGTTGTAAATAGGCCTACCTTATAATCCTACCTGTAGCTTAGGGAAGCTAACAGCTTTCTATTAGGATCTAGTTTGTTCGTTACCGTTTTGTCATAACTCCCTGATGCATTTTTGCATTTAGAATAGCCAGAGCGTGTATATCTCAATCGGAAAATTAAACAATATCGGGTGCCTATGGACTAGGCTGGGTGAACCCAGCCTGATCTGCCCGCTATTTATTTTTTGATTTCTTAAAAGATTGAGCTTGGTCTGATGAAAGCCAGACTAGCCATGGACCTCAGTTAAACAATGCAAGGGAACATGAATCAGCCTATATTTGCACTAACAATAATGGACAAAAGCTCTTCAACTTTGGCCCGTTAAAATGTGTATTAACAGTCTAGCGACGCATTTCATCAAGGCCCATTTGGACATGTCAGTTATTTGCACCACTGGTTAGATGTAAAACAGCATTTCGTTTCAGACTAGACTACTGTTACTTAATTTGAGCATTAACAATAACGTTTCAGACTACTGTTACTTAATTTGTGCATTGACAATAAAGTATTACATGAACTAAAGATGACTAAAATCTTATGTAGAAGAAGAAACATTCACAAAAAATCCATCCATCCAAAAATGACCTTTGTTTTTGATAGCTGTTGAAAACGGCATGGAACTGACAGAGATGTTTTTGTTTAAAAATACATAAAAAATAAATAAATAAATAACATTATGCTGATACCTTTTGCTTTTCCCAAATACAATGTAGCCTACAGGTGTAAGTGACCTTTCATCAATCCAGTTGCAATGGATGAACTGTGATGAACTGCCCTACTTGTGATTGTTTAGAGATTTTAAAGGTTTTATAACAATGCTACATCTTCTTTGGCTATTCTACAATCTATTCACCTTTTCAGCACCAGTAGGCTACTTTCTGTGCAGCCGCACACACACACTCAGGCATGCCAAACAAGCATACACAAAAGTTTCAAGAGTGGGGGATGGAGTAAAATATGGAGACAAATTGAAGTGTGATTTATTTTCGCGGAACGGATGTACAGGACTGAGCGGCGGTCATATTTTGTACCGCTATGCGGTACATCTAGTTTGGAACATGCTGATGTTACATGCTGACGTGCTGATGATAGTAGGTAGGTAGCTTTGTTTCTATGTGCCATTTTAGTTTTGTCATGTCATTGTCATAGTCATGAGCCAATAATTCACTGCACACCACACGCTGTGGTTTCTGTTCCTTTTTGTCCCCAGGAAAGCATTCTTCAAGTACATGGCTTTTGGATTCCGACCCACCAGTTAAGAAACACTGATCTAGATTTCACTTTCGGTTGGCCTTGACACTTGTAGGCAGTGACTATCTAAATGTGCAACCTTGAAGTGTTTGTGCTTCCTTATTGACTCCAAGACATGTTTCTTGTGAGGTGACATTTGACTCTTCTTTGAGCCAAGTGTTTGAAGCATCACAATCCACACTAGGGTGTCCTTGGCTGTGACAGTCCCTTAGGCAGCTCTACTGTAAGTTCTGCACATTGTGTTCACTTCTGTGTATTGGTATGCAAAGTCATGGAAGACATAAATGTGTTCTAGTTTTTGGTTGTCAGCTATAGATTTAATGTTTGAAATGGGTTCAACTTATTGAAAATAATATTTATATTGCTAAACATGCCTGCTGCCAACCAAAATTGTTCTTGTAGACCTCACTCTGTATTTCACTGTGTCTATACAAACTCTATCAATCGTTCTATCTGTCAGTACAAAAATACAGTGATAGATAGATAGATAGATAGATAGATAGATAGATGATAATTGTGGCACATGTGTTTTTTTGTTAAAAACATGTTTTTTTTCTTCAGGAGGTATGAGCTCTTTTCCAAAACGCTATATCCACCATTTTAATGCATTTAAAAAAAAAAAAAATCATATATTATCATCAATAATATATATTTTTATTTTGTTTTGGAACTGTAATTGGGTTATTGTTACTTGATTTATCTTTACTCAATCAAAACAACACAACTGCATTGATATATTGATACTATTACCTGACATACACAATAACATAACATGACTTATTCATGTTTTCAAAAATGGATTCATACTATAGTGTTTTGGAAAATAACTCACTGAGATTTAAAAGATAAAGCCAAACATTTGTATACCACTCTACTGAACTTTACCCGGGGTGATTCTGGAGGGTGAAGAGACTTAGTATAGACTGACAAGATACCTTCAGTGAAAAGAGGAAATGTTTTTTTTTTTACATTTTCAGATTGAACAACAGAAGAAGTTACAGACTATGGATGATTATTTTGACTATCTTGCAATGGATTATGCTATGGATGATACAATGAATTATTCTTATGCAATGGACTATACAGCTATGTATGATCTTGCAATGGATGATGCTATGGATGATATGGATGATGAGTCTACAAGAATTATAATATTTCTTGTCATTGGAGTGTGTGTGGGTGTTCCTGCTGTATCCTGGGCTCTCCGTATGTTGTTTCTACATGTGCGTGGTGGTGGCAGAGTCTCCATCTTCATCATCTTCCTCCTCTTCAGTGATGTTTTGGAGCTTTTCCTCATTCCATTCCTCATTGCATCCATGTCATCAAATGTGATTGGTCGTCATGGTTGTGGTTATTCAAGGTTATGGTATTTGTATGACCGTGACTGCCCAATAGCTCTCATAGTTGCATTTATTGGGCCAAGGCTGTGTGGTTTGTGTTTTCACCAGCTGGTGGCGCTAGAGAGCATTTTGTCTCTCAGGCATCCTCACTGTGTCTCTTGCCTCTCCTCTCCATTCTGCTCCATTCCAATCAGTGTTGCCATCTGGATCTGCCCCTTGATTTATTTTATCAGTCCATCCGTTTTATCATTGATGTGTTTTGCCCTTTTACCAGTGGCTGTTATTGTAGCAATCCTTTCATGTGTGTTTACTGCTAAAGCATCATGTTCATGTGCCGACCCAGGAACCACAAGCCGCAAAGATAGAGGAACAAGTGTACGTGTTCTTGCAGTGGCAATGGGAGCTCTTTGGGTTCTCTATGCCCCATTTTTAGTTGTACCTTTATGGATAATTGTCCCTTACATTGGCTCCATGTTTGTCTGCATTATGAGTTTCCGGGTGGTTGCAGACCCTCTGCTGTGTGTGCTGGTCTTTAAGAAGAACCCCCAAAGGCAGCCAACTCAGACAGGCATTGAGCTCAACACTGTCCAGACATCAGATTAAGTTTACAGATTTTGGATGTGCTTTATTTTGATGCATTTTCATATTTTTTAATAATGAGAGACACACTTCATGCAAATGTGAAAACTTTGCTTAATGCCACAATTGTCCTATTGCTGACTCTCGCATTTGTCTTGACAATGTGTAACTGTACAATGTAGCCTACTTTCCATAAATAAAATGTTGATACCAAAACACATCTACTGTCCTTCATAACACCAAAATATTTCAAGGATTTCAAAACTATCTAGCACTAAAATTAAAATGTAATACATGTAGGTTTACATCAGTATGAATAAAGTATGTATAAATATTTTTTTTATTATTGTGACACTAATTATGTGGCATCATGAATAGTTTATAACCTTTTCTAAATGTATGTATAATTCTTTATGAATCCTGGGTTCATAGAAAGTGTTACCAACATGTTTATGCTGCTGCACAACATGTAGTTTGATGTAGTTATCAGAAACCATAGTAACCATGCCATAAAAAGACCATCTGGTTTCCTGTTCTGTGGACAACACCAGAATAAGCTGTCCAGAGATGAGAACTGTTCCGGCCAACCTCGTCAGTCCCTGTGTGTGCAAAGGTAGCAGAGCTGTGAGATATTGCAATCCTTCTTTCAATTCTTACTTGAAGTTCTAGAATTAGAGGAACCAAGTCTTGAAGGCATGATCATACTCAAGGCATATTCATACAAATAACAAACAAACAAACAAGCTGACGAATGCCTCTTTGATAATAAATACCAGATCTTTGCCTTTTCATGAACTGTAAACCGTGCTTCTATGGCCAGTGTAACACACACACACACACAAACAGGGGCGTCGGACTGGGGGTAAAACCAATACTGATTATAGGGACTCAAGGGGAAAGAGGGCCCTTGAAAAGTCTGGAATATATATTATTTCACCTGGGTTGAGAAACATGGGGGCTCATCAGGACTGCCTATGCAGGGGCCCAGGATCTTGTGCTACGCCCCTGCACACACACACACACACACACACACACACACACACACACAGAGCACACCCCTGCACACACACTAGTATAGTATAGAGTCTTTATTGTCCTATAAGGATATTCTTTTTCACACATATCATTATTACATTCCATGCAGGATATACACAGCCTCATACATATAACATAACACACCCCATACCCCCACCCCCCCCCCCCAGTTTCCCTCCCTCCTCAACACCATAAAGCAAAAGCAAAAAGGTGGACAGTGCAGACAACATAAAACACAAAAGAATAGGGGGGATGGATGATTGTCACAGGAGTTTGTTTAGTGCAGTGATTGCTGAGGGTACAAAACTTTTCTTAAAGTGCGCTTTTTTCCAGTCCAGGGCTCTGTATCTGCGGCCAGATGGGAGTAGGGTGAAGAACCGGTTCAGGGGATGGTCAGGGCTGCTTACTATGGTGCGTGCAAGGCGTGTGTTGGCTGTGTCATTCGCATCAGTGAGGCTGGGGGTGGGAAGCTGTATTATCTTGGATGCTAAGTGTGAGATTTTAATGAGTTTGTTCTTGCTGGTGACATTTAGTATGGTGAAGAAACAGGGGGAGCAGTAGAGTAGAAGGGGTTGGATGATGCTTTTGTAGAGTAGCAGAAGGAGATGGGGGGCAACATACAGTGATCTTAGTTTGCGTATTGCATACGGTCTCTGTTGTGCACGTTTTTGTGTGATGGTGACATGTTCATTGAAGTTAAGCTTATTGTCAATGGTGAGACCAAGATATTTGAAAGTGCTGACCTGTGCAACTGGTTGGCCATGGATGGTGATATGAGTGAGTCCAGGGGATGATTTTGATGCATGAATGACCGGTTCTTTTGTCTTGTCAATGTTGAGTTGGAGGTAGTTATCAGTAGCCTGGTAAACCAGACCCTGGAATCTTTCAGATTAAGGGTCTGGCTACGAGTAATGAAAATGGCCCAATTCGAGGGGCGGCACCAAGCATGCATTTGAAACTCTCACTGCACGCAGTTGGATAACGCTACGACCAATCACAACAATTGATCAGTGTCAGTCATCAGTGTAGCTCGCCTTTGTCCCGCCTACACCGATTTGATAGAAGAGATAGAAGAAATTTGGATCATTGCTCGTGGCCAGAGTATCTTGCGGGCACAATTCAAATTGTGCTCTCGCGAGAACTCTGGATTTCCAGGGTAAGTTATCAGAACACCACAGTGCAAAATCTGTGATGGACTGGTGGTAAGCTGTGATGGAACTGTTGTCTGTAAGTAGTCCTACTATGGCTGTGTCATCTGCATATTTGTAGTAAGTGGTGTTGGGTAGTGAACTCTGGCAGTCATTTGTGTAAAGTGTGTACAGGAAGGGACTGAGTACGCAACCTTGGGGGTTCCAGTGTTGGTGATGATGGTTGATGATGTTGTCCCTATTTTCACTGTCTGTGGCCTGTTGCTGAGAAACTTCATATCCAGTGGATGAGGAGAGGGGTGACATTCAGGTGCTGTAGCTTCTTGATGAGTTGATGGCGCTGAATTGTATTGAATGCGGAGCTGAAGTCAACGGTAACACTTTACTTGATGGGTGAGTTCATAACACATTCATAGCAGCTGTCATAAACTGCACATAAAGCATTCAGGACTGTTTCATGAGACATGACTCAACATTCATACCAAACCTTTCATGAATGTGGAAGACAGAACGATGACAACTTGTCAAAATAAAAGTCCAACAATCGCAAAGCAGCATTGCCGTTTTTCTCTCCAGCTTTTGTAAATATTTCATGAATATCTTATGAAGTCTACATCGAATGTCACTTTACTATACAAGTTGTGAAGTATTCATAATCACTGAATTTAACACTGGGAGGTAAACTAGCCTACATTCAGCTGACCCGTATTTTTGTTAGTTTTTGTTTGTTTTGACATTCCCAGTAGCAAAAGATGAGAAATCATCTGCAAAGGTATCATAAAACAAATACATTTTTATGAAACAAAAATTATTTGCTTGACCATGTTCTGTCTTTTTGGCACTGGAGTAGCCCATTGACTCAGATGTGACGTGATCAGGTAAGAGGTTTGGAACAAAACCGGCAATGCTGCTTTGCAATTGTTGGACTTTTATTTTGACACATTTTTGTCGTTCTGTCTTCCACATTCATGAATGGTTTGGGGCCATGGAGGTATTATATATAACTGGAGAGAGTGACTAAGTCCCGCCCTCCATACAAATGAATGACAGAGCTAGGCTAGTAAATCCGGCCAATTCATAGTCAACGCCATATTGAACACTGGGGCTCGGATCCAGCGCCAGTCGGCTCTGACCATGCGCCAAGTTCTAAAGCTGGAAATGACGTCGACGTCGATTTTTATTGGATATTCTGTAAAAAGAGAGTCGTCCTCCAGTAAGAGGGTGGCGATAATGCACATACTTTGCTTGCCACGTAACAAGAAGAAGAAAAAGTTGCTCGGGAACGCGCGTGGAGTCCAGTGGAGTCGCCCTGAAGCGCAACTTAATTTCATTGGATAACAGCGGCTCTAACTAAGAGCGGTCTGCCTGACGTCCTGCTGCTGCAAATATGCATTCGAACATGACGTGAAATATCCGTTGTCGAACTATAAATAAACTATTCGGTTTTTAGTGCCATGTGTAGCGCATTTTTACAGTCTATGATTAGTTTGTTTTTTATTTTATTGTTTGCCAGCATGAGCGGACAATTACGTCCCCAACTCATCTAAAATGTGGTGTCTGGAAATACTTTGGGTTGTACACCGCAGACGGTAAAGTAACGTTAAAGAGAATGTAGTCTGCATATACGATATCCAATCTTCGCGCTCACCTGTCGAGTTATGCTACCATCCAAATGAGGCAGCGGAGTCAGAGGCACAGTAGACGGCCAGCATCGTCAGGCGTCCAACATCGTATGATTGCATACTTTCCGTAAATCATACATTATGTCCGGGGTCTGCTATTTACTTAGGCTTCGCAAAGCACAGGTATTTATTTGGGGTAGGCTTATTCGAGGCAGAACTTTATTTCTTACATTGTGCGTTTTATTGTGAGACATGTGTTTTGTTTGGAGCGGCATACTAGGCTATCAAAAGCAGATGATTTTCGGTTTTGGTATGGGATTTAATTTACTTTTGGACTTTTAATATATAGTTAAATGTTGAGACTGATGGGCACTTAAATCTACGGGGTATTTGATGATCACTGTAAAGTTTCGTGTAGTTGAAAAAGTGTTGGAATTTCCAGCTGTTGATTGTGAGACAAGGCAGTCCCTTTCACTCATTCATTAAACGTGCGCTGTGCTCTAATGGAAACCTTATTGCGAAGCGAAGTAGCCTAAATTGAGCTATTTTTTAAAATTATGCATGGTTTACTTTTATTAAGTTTGTAGGCTGGAATGCCTCGCGGCAATAATTGTATTTCAATGTAGTAACCTACTGATTCAGCCTCTGGCAAGCTCAAAATCAGAATCAGAAAGAGCCCTTCCTAATGACACCTAAGGGAAACTGATTATTCATGGCCTCGCCCACCTTGGCTTGTGACCGCCTACAGGAAGACTGGAAGATTTTGCAACTAGGGGATTGTCTCTCTGCAGCTAGTAGGAGCTAACAGCAAGTTGCTAACATGGCGGAAAAAAATCCTGCCTGTGTTATTTGTGGCAATAACACATCAATGTTGCATGTCTTGCCTTAGAAACATGAGTTGAGGAAGAAATGGTTCGGATTTATCATTGGAACACCATCGAAGTAGTGCAACATTAGTTCTGTGTTTCAATCATTTCGACCACACTCACTGCCTACAGTTAGAAAGTGGTTTTGCATCGATGTTCTGAAAACCTGGTTCTGTACCGTCATGACGGTCGACCACCAGCTCACAGGCTGTAAGTACAAACAAACTTTTCCACTTAACGTCTGTTACAAAATAGCATGTTCATATTCTTCACGTTAGCATGCATGAAAAGGGTACAAGCTAGGCTTAGGCTAGCCTATATTACAGGAAGCTACACCAGGCACGTAACTGAAGTGTTCTGAAGGGCTCTGGTAAAATCCATTAGAGGAATGGTCTATTTTCCCGAACGTACCCTACAGGCCACTAACACGCCAGGTGTAGCTACTTCCATTGATTAGGCCTATTGGAAGCTAATTGATGCAGTACATAACGCGAACGGAATGCTTCAGTTACGTGACTGGTGTAGCTAACGTTACACTCATAAGAAACTGACCACACTACCCAGAGATTTAGCTTGTTGAACCTATAATCTTCTAACCTAAGCGTTAAACCACAAATAATAATATTAGCAACAATATCTTATGCTCAACTAAGTACGGGTGTTGTTCTAGTCTAAACAGGGAAAATCAAAAACACAATACCCGTGCACTATTAGGCTAAGTTGCTATCACTAGAGCCCAGGTATTTACACTTTAGTCTAATTTATGTCTTCTTGCCATTAATACATTGACTTTTGTAGGCCTACAATGATGTTTTGTTTGATTACTTGCTGTTTACTTTAGTATGTCTTCCAGAGCACATCCTCATGTTGAGCTACACGGCTTTATAGCCTACATTAGGTCATCACGTTAGAAGCAAAGGTTTGTGATCTAACTTTTATTGTTGTGCTAGTTAGAACTAGTTTCTAGAAGTCTTTTTCTAGTAGGCTAATACAGGTTCTTATGTACTCGTCAATGTTTGGGAAAGTCAATTCATGGGTTTCTTCAGGTCACTTTCCACAGGTTTATAAAATCAAGCTCTTCGATTATGAATGCAGACTGCATGGTGCTTGATTAATACACCTGTGTAAATGGACCTGATGAAACCCATGAATTGCATAACAGATATAATTGATATTACCGAATGTCTTGTGGGTGTGTTACTTAGTACATCATACACCTTACCACAGTCACTAAAATATTTTGGTTTCCATTGTGCCAGTACAGTTTTGTGTGAGATAGTGAATGTCCTGTGTACTATTAGTATCTTGTAACTTGACAGTAATACACATTTATTTACTTTAGGTACGCAAACGGAATACTTCATGAAAAGTATATTGATACAAGCACTTCGGATACACCATGGGCATGGGGGCCTGCTACCTCTACTGCCATCAAGCCTGTTCATCCAAGGCCAGCTAGAAGACCTCGGGTTGATCAAGAGGAGGAGGAGGATGAATGCGACATCTCCACAATAACACCTGATGGCTCCACCCATAGACATAATATACATAGACGCCGCATTGGCTGCTGGAAACAAGAAATGCGGCCGCCATCTTGGACCGGTCATACTCCTCATTGCGTTGCAGCAGAAAACACAAGATGACAGCACTGTGCAGCATGTTCCTGCTCAAATCGGCGGACCATACTCGGGGGATTTACTTTTCACAAGTAAGATTTAACATTACCGTACTATTGGTTGTATTTTGTATTTTCGAACAATGTGGCCTGTATCATAGCTACATGTATGACCTTTGCAGCAAAAAAAACCGCGTGAAAATCTGTTCGGTATTCAGTGAGATATGATTAATTAAGTGTGCTGACAGCTCATTGCACCGGCCAAACAGATTACACTGAGTGGAGTGGATGACCGGTCCAAGATGGCGGCTCCAAATCTCGTCAGCGCTAGTAGGGAGCAGCGGTCGATGCGGCGTCTATGTATATTATGTCTATGGCTCCACCTATGGCCCAGCGCAATCAAAGAGCAATGTAATAGAATCATCACAGCCAATGAATGTGTTTTGTGTGTTGTCCCTTCGGATCCCCAGGACAATACAAGCCGAAACAACAACTCAGACCTTTTCCCCTAAATAATCCCAGCACCATCTTACAAAGGATCTGTAGGCCAGATGTCTGCATCGTCTGGCAAAAAGAGGACATTGTTAATTCTGTGCATAGTTTGGATGTTCTTGTTTTGTGTTTGCATTATTTTAATAGACTGCAATATTACTATTTGTCAGTGTTTCACGGACCACCTAGCAAAAAAAACAAAACAGTAGACCTACTTCAACAGTATATTACACAATAGGCCTTCTTACTGAACCACCTTGCTTATTGTCTTTGCACCTTGCTTATGGTGTCAGAGGATTCATATGATTTAAACTGGCATAGGTTACATCAGTGTTGCAGAACTGTTTGGATTTACATACAAGTTGGTTCAATATTGCAAACAACTCCTCTATTATATTTTACCACATCTACTTGTGGAACACTTGAGATAGCTTGCGGACCACACTTTGAGTACCACTGCTGTATGTAAATATAATAAAGTTATTTATTGAAACTTGACCTGTTTTGTATATTTGTTTTAGGAGTTTCATCAGTTTTTGTCCCTTTTAAGCTAAAGGTTTATCTTACCTTTCATATCTTCTCTCACAGAGGGCCATAGTCGTCATAGTCGAATGTTTAGTGCATTTTGAAGGGAGTACATTATGCTAAGGCAGACTGGTTCTAATCCTGGGTACAGGGTCATACAGACAACAGGGGTACTGGTGTTGCCCATTTTTCTAACCACATGAGCAATCCCCTTACGAAAAAGTAGTATAGGAATCTTATAGTATTTGGGACAAAATATTATAGTAATCTTATAGGAAAAAATATTATAGGAATAATTGGGACATACTGTAGAAGTACTACTAATAACTCTATAATATCCTGTAACTGCTATAGTTTTTCTATAGTAGTCTTATAGTACCTATAGTATGTCCAAATACCAGACATGTGGACTCGAGTCACATGACTTGGACTCGAGTCAGACTCGAGTCATGATTTTAATGACTTCAGACTTGACTTGATAAAATTCGGCATGACTTGCGACTCGACTTGGACTTGAATACTATTCACTTGAGACTTGACTCGGACTTTGCCTCTTTGACTTGTGATGACTTGACATGTCTCGAATCAAAAACTAAATTTCCTGATCGTGGACCAGTTACCCCACAGACGCTTTCCCGCGACTAAAAAAAAATAAAAAAATAGCGGAGACAAGCGGCCAGAGCACAGTACAGTACTGCCGCTACCCCCACACGCGTTACGCACTGTGTGTAGGGCACCAAGAGACAGAGGAAGGACCAACATTTAGCCAATCACTAGTAGCTTTACTGCAAACTGATTTGCACTCTTGTTAGAGAACGTTTAATGTCAAAAAGCACCAACAGCATGTTACATAAAGTTGATACTTTTCGAGTCCTCTCCATTAAGATCCAACTTGAACTTATGCTAGCCTACTGCATTTAATTGAGAACGCATCCAAGCACGCACGAGAGGGAGAGAAAATGAGTAGGTTCCAGCTGGCTTGTCATTGTTGATGATGATTGATATCTTCTTTTAAATATAAGAAACATATAAAAGGAAATCGTGAAGGCAACAAATACGAGATTAGAGGAGATTGTGAATTATCCGGTTCTCACTAGCCTACTGTACTGTTATAAACTATGAGATCCAGGTCACTATGACATAGCTGCACTCACTGTGATTTGGAAAGTGGACAAGAATATTATGAAGAGTTGTCTTTGCCTTGTGTAATGGAACTGGTCTTAATAGTCTTGAAGTATTCAATAATTTATTTACATGAAGCACATGATATGCCGATTGAAATACATTTCACTCAGCTACTGTAGCTAGGTGGCTACTGGCTACCAGGCTCATAATTCACTTTTAATTGCAAACAGAAAATGTCAAGCAAGCATCATGTCATACATGCTTCTCTTTCCAAGGGAATGAAAGCTGTTTGTGCCAACTTAATATCATGCTTATCGTTGTTAATATTGTGCTATACATGTGGCAATGTTTGAGTTTGTGGACTAGCCATAGGCTATATTTGAACGGAGCTGGTAAAAAAAGGATCATTATGAGAACGTGTGACACAATGGGCTTAAAGTGACAGTGCACCATTTACAAATGAGATAAACAGCATCAAATGTGTAGTATTTCTTAAGAAATGAATACTTTAAAACAAAATTACTGTCATTATTATCTTTTAAATAATATAAAAGTGTTGACCTTGGCTTCCCTTATGAGTCGCCACTGCCAGACAGCCTAATAAATTGTTTGCAGGCAAATCTGTGGCCTAGCGCAGTGAACTGCCATCAGTCAAAGTATTACTCATCCTTACAGTGGGCTCCGCAATTTGGAAAAACAATATATATATTTGCAGCTGTGCTGAGTGTTATGTAGCTATCCGTTTACAGATTACACAGGTATGCGCATGCATATGTCGTAAAAGATTACAAGACAGAAACATTGAACATATTTTAATCTGTATTTATAAACAAAAAATACTGTGGATTAGATGGAAGTGCTAAAATTATGATCCATAGTCTAATAATGGCATTATTAAGTGAAGAGTACCTGATGACTTGTTCAGGACTTGAAAAAGATTGGGACTTGGACTTGGACTCGACTTGGCTTTGATGTGACTTGGACTTGGACTCGACTTGCCCTTCTCTGTATTTACTTGGGACTTGACTTGGACTTGACTGCTAAGACTTGGGACTTACTTGTGACTTGCCAAACAGTGACTTGGTCCCACCTCTGCCAAATACTATAGTATTCCTATAAGATTACTGTAATATTTAGTCCCAAAATACTATAAGATTCCTATAGTAGGCTAGCCTGGTAAACCAGACCCTGGAATCTTTCAGATTAAGGGTCTGGCTACGAGTAATGAAAATGGCCCAATTCGAGGGGCGGCACCAAGCATGCATTTGAAACTCTCACTGCACGCAGTTGGATAACGCTACGACCAATCACAACAATTCATCAGTGTCAGTCATCAGTGTAGCTCGCCTTTGTCCCGCCTACACCGATTTGATTGGTCCCTCTCGCTCGAGAGATAGTATCTTGCGGGCACAATTCAAATTGTGCTCTCGCGAGAACTCTGGATTTCCAGGGTAATAGTAGGCTACTTTTTCTGTCATACGTGACAGAAAACAACTTGAGTATGCTAACCTCTGCTAATATCAGGCTATCAAAGCCATAGTTCTCATTAAGAAGTCTTGCAGCACACATTCTCTGCTTCTGTAGGCATTCTGGTACAATTCCAGCAAAATATAGCTAGATAGGTGTGTTTGCATTTAGATCTATATATATATTGGGCTATGACCAAGTGGTCTTTCAATGATAGTATCATGGAATTCAACCATAACTATCTATTCCAATAGCATTAGCAGGCTAGGTCAGTGGCTGAACTGCATTTAGGGTGCTTACCTGTGTTGTGAAGTAGCTAAAATATCTACTAGGAAGATTGCAAAGACTTTTGACTGTGTAAAGAAATAGGTCTTTATTTTAAAACATTTCCAACTGTTTATTACTTGAAAGCAAGATGACGATTGTCACAAACGTTTACCTCTTTTAGGAGACATTTGAACCGGACAGGCAATTGTCACCATTCTATTAAACCTACGTTCACCCACAAATGATCAGGAAGCGGTTCTTCTTCCTACTCGGATACTAGGATCAAACACATGAAGTTGTATCTCCGAAGACATTTCGTGCAACAGTTTTGACTCGAGTTTTAGCCAGGTTTTAGCACTGTAAAGTTGAATATGGAGCATAGCACAGGCAGAATCGGATGAGGACGCACTGGAGGAAGCGTCACAGTACTGTTAGCCAATCAGAGGTGAATTCATTAGCATGTCATTAATATTCATGACTAGAGGCGAAATCCAGTCGTTCCTCCCCGCCCACCTTCCCCACCAAACTAGAACAGCATGAAACAGACGCAGGACAGCATTTTTTTCACCAAAACCGGCTCACAGGGCATTCATCAATACTACAGACCACTGCAAAATTAATGAAAAAACGATGAGATGAGACCTTTAATGCTGCTGTTGTGTAATTTATTGTATTTAATCATGTTTAGGCTATTTTTGTTCGGGACAAACAACAACGAAACAAGATCAATACACTTTCTTTATTTGTCATATGATGCATAAATAACCATAATATACACGTCTTCTCATAGGCTCCTCAAGAAATATGTACTGAATAATGTTTGGCTGTAGCCGCCGGATAGGTACCCGCCCACCAACATGTACGCGCATGAGAGCTCGTGCCCAACACGGATTTTCGTGCATGGAGGTGGTTCCAAATGCTCCATGCGGCGCCATACTTGAAAATGGCGTATGCTAACATGCCGAAGCTAATCTGCACGCTCTTGACCCCCTGTTTGGGGCCCTATCATGACATTCTAAAGTGCATCGTCACTCGTCAAAAGTCTATTCAAATTTAGTAGGATGTCCAGTTCACATTGGAAGGGGTTTCGTTATCAAACGTGGAGCGCATGGTGCAACAAGGTGTTCCTAGGTTTTTTAATCAGTCATATGGGTGTGTTTGGGGTGTAACATCATTTAAACCAATGAGAATGACAATGACGGCGCATTTGAAGGAGGCTGCTTGCGAGACTGTATGGAATAGTCATTCTTAAACCATGCTTTACTAAAACCTAGCATATAGCCTTCACGCATTTGCACTCGTCTATTATTTGAACTCATTGGCAAAGTGAAACTAACTTCACCAAGGTGTCAGTCAACGACAAGACAGTTATATGCAGTTACTTTCACTATTGAGTGACAATGGGTTACCATCGAAAACATAGACTGGAAAAAGCAACACTTACCCTAATATTGCTCAAATGACTGAATAAAACAACATTTATCCTGCAGAGGAGTTGCTTATATCTCGTGACAGTGCGTCTTCAGCTGTGCTCCATACTGTCTCTCGCCTCTCCCCTATATCACTTTTAACCGTCATTACCAATTTGCAAATGATGGTGAATAACTACTCATCATGAGATGTACAGTATTTCGTAATATCTTTATTCTAATTATGTTTCCCATTGTAATCATGCAGTTTGTAATGCTTTGCATGGACGTGCGCTGGTGTGCGTTTATGAATGATAGAAGGATGGTGTGTGCACCTGCCAATATGACTGTTGACATGCGCTCTTAAAATAGCATATGAACAACTCGCCATTGACTTCTGACCAGGTTTAGGTGGTGTACAATGTAGCGATTTTTAGACAACGCGCCAGGCCCCTCCCTAGGTTGTTAATTGCCACACCCCTGGGCGCAATGTTTAAAAAATAAACGTGCAAAATACCGAATTAAACTTTGCGCGGGTGAAAAACGAGTTTTACGCCATGCGCTGGTGTGCAAAATACAGCCCTTGGTATGAATGTTGAGTCATGTCTCATAAAACAATCATGAATGCTTTATGTGCAGTTTATGACAGCTGCTACGAATGTGTTATGAAGTGTTACCAAGTCAACAAACAGAATTGAGGTTATGGGGAGTCTGGAGGTGGTGAAGGAGGGAGTGGAGAAGGCATGCCACTGCGTCCTCTGTCCCCCTTTTCGGCCAGTATGCAAATTGGTATGGGTCCAGTTGTGTTCTGACAGTAGGTAAGATGAGTTGTAGTATGATTTTCTCCATGCATTTCATGATTATGACACATACACACACACACACACACACACACACACTAGAAGCAGTGCACACACCAGGAGCAGACACACATATTAGGGTTATAACACACACACACACACACACACCCGTAGCTACATTAGCATTTCGTTCAGTGGAAAAGGTTTCACCCCACTAAACACTATAAAATCTGATCACAACATTTAAATAATTCTGTCTGGTCGATTTGTTCTCTGCTACACTTTGAAGCTGTGTAGTTGTGGTTGCATGTGAAGTAGAGCATTCACTTTGCTGACAACCTTGTGGTCAGGGGCGTTGTGCAAACCATATATTTGGGGGGGCGCTGGGCTGAGCTGTTTTTTTTAACCCTTTTCAAGATCAAAACTACACCCTGAACAAAAATAATATACAAACAAAGAAAAAGCTTTGCCTGTTTCATTCTGGAACATGAAATGATGAAATCATAGTCACTTTAACATATACATTGTTGGTCATTCATTCAGAAATAGCCTACAGCTTACACATATTTTGCAGTGTAGGCTAAAACCCGTCAGGTGAGGGTTTTTTTCTGTTTACCGGCGGCAAGTTATATATAGGCTATGTTAATCTAATTCCACAAGGAGACACTGCTGGTAGCCTGGCCTAATTTCATAGTATTTACATTTACTTGCAGTGTTAACAGACAGTTCAGAACAATCTTGGATAATATTAAATTTCCAGTTGTTGTCTTTAGGGATACTGAAGACACTACCACCACAGTCAGCTTTCCATTGCTATTTCTAACAAAGCCTATGAGCTTAATGCACACAATTGTGATTAGGCCACTTTGGGCTAATTTAATGTAACTAATTAATGTTTGTCAAATATGTATCCATAATATTGATTTAGGGAGTCAATATCTCTATCAAACCTATGGTGATACAATAGTGGCAAAAAGCAGTCCCGTGATTGAACATGCATCCGGGCATATTATATTATCAATATCTCTATCAAACCAATTAAGGGGGCAAGAGCACTATGTCCACTTTTCTGCCCTGTCTGCCTCCCTGGCCCCTGCCTACTTGGCAAAATCACGTCTCGCTAAGTCCCGGCTATTTAACAGAGATCAGCCAATACTATAGCATTTCAGATCCAGCATCAGCTCTCAAACAGCTGAAGGGGGAGACCCGAGAGAGAGATGAGTAGACGACACATTCACTGCGGTCCGATTAGCTAATGACATCGTGATTTTGGTCGGGCACGTGCCCACCCTAATTGTATGGGCACAACGCTTGGGCCCCTACTTGTGGTCATAGCAACAGGCATTCTCTATAGAAAGAAAAGCCTCACTGAGAGTACGTGTCAGGATCCTGCCTGGATGGAGTGATTTTGTGCCACCCTTGTGGCCATTTTGTGTAGTGTCCTGTGTGTGCTGTGTTTGCCTGGTTCCCCATGTGCTTTGTGTTTACCTGTCTGTCACCTGTCTTTGTCTCCGCCCCATCTCCTTATTTGGTCTGTGCTTCCTGTCTTGTTAGTTTTCCCTCCGTTTCTGCTTCCACACCTGTTCCCCGTTATTGTCTCGTTGGTCTCGTCCAGTCCTCTGTCTTTCTGTTAATTGGACTGTGTAATTCTACCCCCGTTTCTCTGTCCTTTGTCGAATCGTCTCTCTGTTTTGTTGAGTCCAAGTCCTGTGCGTGCGTGCGTGCGTGCGATGAGCGAACGAAGCCTTTTGAAGCTTCTTCCTGATTGTATCGCAAAATGATCCGAAGCATCGAAGACCACACAGTGACATCTGGTGGTCAGCAGAAATGACAGCGGCTATGAATTCCACACACCCGAACGAAGCTTACAACACGAGTGACAGAATGGACACATGCATATGGCATGAGATGACTGAAAATTAAATAAATTAATTAGAAATAGGGTATAATGTTTGAATATAGCCTAGTGTGTTCAGCGTTTGAATTTACGTGTGTTCAGTTCGTTTTAACAAACTGCAGCAAGAAATGCAGCCGTCTGCTATATGGCAATATCAATTTACTTTAAATAAATAAAGTGTAGGCCTTAGGGATGGGAAGTCTGACACCGAGGCACCGAAGCTCGTATCACTTCCGCGAAGCAATCTGCTTCGGCACAATGTATCGGAGCGCGTATCAAAGTTGTAAGGTCACGTGACTGATGACGTACGAAGCTTCGGACGTCACTGAAAAGTTTAAATGGGACATTTGACACAGGGGCACCGGTGCTTGTATCAAACCCCTAAAGCGTTATGGGTTCGATAAACCTTTAAAGTCCCCAACACATATGCTTTGTTGCACAAGCACCCTTCTAAAATTGTAGCCCTACACAAGCACTTCACAATCCCCACTGTACACAATGCCCCATGTTTTCACAATGCCCTTTATATGTTTTCTGTTATCTGACACTACTGTGGTCATCTACAGCAATTAGCCTACGTTATTTTGCCATTAGTTTTTGCAAAACATCAAATGAAGTCTTAAACACAACCACTATAGAGAAGCATGCAATATCAAATAATGCTAACTCATGGCAATTATAAACATGGCGGGATTTGAACCACGGTCGCGCGCGTGGTATACAAACACGCTACCACCCTCCCAAGGCCATTTTAAGAGTTTCACGGAAACATAGCATTATTTAAAACCAAGCACATTACATTTTCAATTCGAATTATTAGAAGCATATCAAAACTATAATGTTTATTCCAATGACTGTAGGCCTAATAGTTTTTACTCACAAGGGAACAGAACACGTTACCTCTCCGCTTTGTTTTACCAGTGTCAGAGAAGGGTAGCCTGGCGAGCCAGACCCACATTAAAATGTAGGGTCTGGGCACTCACCGTTTGCAGTGCTCAGTCCGAGGGGCGGGATAATCAGTTGTCTTTCAAATTCCCTCTGCACGCAATAGGACGTAATAGGATATTTGTTTTAAAGTAGCAGGGAATTCAAGCCAAACCGTTGCAACTCTGCCATCAATCATTATGTTAAGCCCACCAAACGACTATACACGATTTCAATGTCCTGATTAAGTTTCGATTTCTGGAGCTCACAAGCCAACGGAGAGTTGCTAGACTAGCTAGGGGCGCGTCTAGATTTCTAGGCTAAGAGAAGGGCCATTTGTTCGGCATGTGGCTTCGTCTGTGATTGTTTAAATCGCTAATGAGAGCCGCCGTTATGTCTGCTAACCACCAGATGTCACTGTTGTATTCGATGCTTTGACACTTTGAAACACTTAGATACAATCAGGAAGAACCTTCCAAAGCCTCATGGGGCTTCATTCGCCCAACCCTAGTAGGCCTTATCCAATAAATTGCCATAGCCTACTCATAACCAAGAGGCATTATTTAGGTAGTTTACCTCCGTGGTTGGTTTAAAATGCTTATTTTAATACAGCAAGCTTCTGCAGGTTGAAAACAGCAGCAGTGGCAAGTAGACCTACATACTCAACCACAGGTGGTTTCCTACCATCAGAAATAGATACATGCAGGATATTTGAAAGACATTTGATAAGCCAGTTCTTAACAACAGTATAACTGTCATTACAGATCACAAACATGATAAATGCAGTATAGTTATTTTAAAACATGTGATGTGATTAGAACATTACAGCATATCTAACATTTTAGAAAGTAGCCTCGAGATGTGACATCATTTTCTGAAGCATTTCCTTGTTGCTGCTAACCTGACCTCATGTGCTTGCGTGATTTAGTAGCACACAACTGTTTATGAAGCCACCATTTTCTGAAGACCCTACCTGAGGACAGGTCATATGGACACAAAGGGGACCATCTTTACTTTAGGTTAGAGAATTTAATGAGTTGCTTCACATGGTTGATCACGGCAAGACTGTTACCCAGAGGATCTACTGAACTGATCTGAACCTGATGCAGTAAGTCAGGGAGAATTGTCTGTCTGATAGTCATCTAAATCCGATAACCAAGCTTTATTTTGAATAAAGCACCCAAGACTTGAGGTGATGTATGAAGTCAGTTTGTTGTATTCTAGTTTATTGTACACTAAGTTTGTGTTCTAGAAGTGACTCAAAGTGAAGTGGTTGACTGTGCTTAAATAATTCTAAATCATAATGATGTACCCACTGTACCTAATGCTTTAGTTGATGCATTGTTCATGCATGAGAGACAATGAACTCTTCTCAGTTCCTGATATAAAGGAAGATATAAAGGAATGAAATAATGCTGAAATCATGCATACATTTATATACCCTTATCGTAAAGTGTTACAGGTACTTTTTTGTTTTGGGTTGTAGACATGCAACACGGCACTCAGACATATTACAAAACACAGAACATCCTTGCATTACTGATGACCGACATGGACGCATCTCACACTCTTGTTTGTTTTTTGGTTAATAAAACATATTTTTGTTATAATCCAACCTCTTGACTCCATCTTTTGTTGTGGCCTTACCTCTAGTACATAACTGGATGTACATTCCAAGTTACGGTGTGTTGTGTGATTTTCCAGTGACCAGTGATGGGGCCTGAACATGGACCAAAGTTCAATGTGTCAGCAGAAGACTGGAACCTGGCCAAAACCAGACTGTCACTTCACTCCATTATCGGTCTGCAGGCGGGTCTGTGTGCCCTGATTTGGGCTGGACGGTCTCTGCTCCTGCATCGCCGTGGCGGCGGTCAGGTCTCCAAGCGTATGGTCTCCCTCCTCCTCAGCGACGCCTTGGAGATTCTCCTCATCCCTGTTGTGGTGGCCTCTCTACAGCACGACGGTCTGTGTTCTGCGGACGGCTTCGATTGCTTCACGCTCAGCTGCCTCCTGGGAGCCACCAGACTCTGGGGTTTATTCTTCCACCAGCTGGTGGCGCTAGAGGGGCTTTTCTCCCACAGATGGTTGTGTTTATGGTTTGCTAAGTTTTACACTGTTTGCTTTTTTCTCATTTGGTGTGTATGCATTGCCATATTTGGAATAATTTCAAAGTTTTCTGCTGTACTTGTTCTTCTGTTGTGCACTGGCTCCATTGTTAAAGTGGCAGTTATGTCTGTGTGCTTTAAAGCATCATGTTCATGTGCTTCGCTCTCACAAGCACCCAACAGACCAAGCTTAAGTGTGCTCATTGTAGCCACTTTCACACTTGGGTTCCTCTATGGTCCTTTCATTGCATGGATGGTATGGTTTGTCTTGTCACATGATCTGGCAGATAGAGATTTTAGTGACTTCTTTCCCTTCGGCGCAATGTTTGCCTGCCAGATGAGTTTTCGTGTAGTTGCAGACTCTCTGCTGTGTAGGCTAGTTTGCAAGGAGATCGCCCAAAGGAAGCCAACACAAGCAGAAGAACAAGAAAGACATCACAGAGATACTCATTTGGAATCACAACTTAGGCAGTTGTTGCTAACCTGACTTACCTTTGGAAAAAAGATAGAGAGGAACTATTTGCACATTTGTTTTGCAGATGGCATCCTGTGATTTGTTTTTTCATTTGTTTTTATTTGGGTGCAGATTGTTGGGTCAGAAGTGCCAGTACTGAAGCCTGATATGTTATGTTGCCTGCTGTGCTGTGTGTGTGTTTGTGTGTGTGTGTGTGTGTGTGTGTGTGTGTGTGTGTGTGTGTGGTGTGGTGGAGGTCTGTGGTGGAGGGACTTTTGTTCACACTTCTTTTCTCTTGCAGTGCACCGCAGCTTTTGCACTTTGCTCAGCCAGTGTGGCACGTATGGCACGGCAGAAATCACATTTGTTTGTGTGTTTGTGTGTGCGTGCATGTTGCATGTGTGTCCATGTGTGTGTGTGTGTGTGTGTGTGGGGGGGGGGGGGGGGTGGGGGGGGGTGTCCTGCACTTCCCTCAAAGATAGATTGTGAATCCTTCAAACATGTGGTGTGCAATAGTAACCTTCTATTTGTAATATAGTGATCGACATAGTGAGTTTTTTTGGTGTCTGTACGCTGTACATCAGATGTAAATTGTTATGTTCAAACAAGTCAGCTAGGCTAAACGTGTCTGAATTCTGAATTCAGCTAGGCTAAACGTGTCTGAATTCTGAATATAAATGCAAGAAAAGCCAACATTCTGTGTCATATGCAATTATTCTTACTGCTACTATTTAATTGGAGACATTCTGTGTACAACAAAATTATTTGCCTTTTTTAAACACAGTATATATAAATATATCCTATTTTAAATATCAACTGACTATTTTAAATATCAAAATAGTCCGTTTATAACCATTTAACACTCTAATCTGATGTGAGGAATAGTCAAAGGAAAATTCAGATTTTTCACCTAGATCTCTGTTTCTCGAATGTGACTGAGTACTATCGATACGAAATAAAACTAAAAACATCTGTGCTACCTATAGCTTGAGTTGCTGCTGCCTTGCAGCCAGAGAAGCCAGGCAGCTGCAGTGCTACACTCTGGGGGCATCTTTAAAATCATGCCCCCAGAGTGTAGCACTGTAGCTGCCTGGCTGCCGGAGTTTTCCTTCAATCGGAAAGATGAAACCATGCAATTATGAGCCACAGAACGGACAGTGAATAAATAGCAGTTTGACAAAACTCCCATGCAGGACCATGTTCAACTGAAAAGCCACTCCACTGTGTGGTCATTACAATGTGTTTGGTGCAAACAGCTATGCCAAGCTGTTTGGTGAAATCTAATACAAGCCCAATCAAAAAGGAAATCTTGCTTCGGCAATCATTAGTAACAGTGAGGGTGTAAGTTAACAGATGGATCATTGTGTAACAGAACAGAAGCAAAAAAAGAGAATGTTTTTTAGTTAATTACAACCCTTGCTGAGGCTTTGTCATGATGGCCTGAAGGGTTTCACACACTGGCCTATTTGACCTAAGAAGCCTACTTTGGGTAGTAGATAGATAGATAGATACTTTATTGATCCCCAAGGGGAAATTCAAGTATTTAAAAACGAAATGGCATTAACTTTAATCATGTCATAAATGAAACAGGCTCTCACCCACCAAATAAATCAAACACCCTCATTATGTCCTGATAACAACCAGACTAACAAGCACTATCTAGAACTAATCTTAAGACCTGTCATAGTCTTCTTGGACATTACTGGTATAGTGAGAGAGAAAACATTTTATTTGTGAAAATGAGATATAACCCTTTAATGTTGGAGAATTGGAGAGTGTTAGAGGTAGGCTTCACCCTTATTTGTCAATCACCTGGTGGCTGGGTCTAGCTGAGAATGGGGAATTCAGTGAAGTCCTGCACCACAGCACACACACACTTTGGCTCCGCATGCCACCCAGTGGTCAATTTGAATTATGCACGGAGCAGCACGGGGGAAGTCACTGGACCTAGACCTACTAGTTTGCGCTGGGAGACAGACAGACATGATAACGAATGGGGAAAAAAAGACAAAAAACAAAATAAAAAAACGCCAGTAACCATAATACATATGTTAAAACAATGGAACAAAATCATCACAGTAGCCCTAGTGGAAATATGGATACAAACTTATAAACATCATTTATTTGTATTGTTTTGTTACTTATATTCGGTTTTTATGTTGCATTTTCTTTAAGCTGCTTTTCTTTTTTAACTTTTTAATCTTAACTTTTTAAAATACTAAGAAGCACATTAGCCGTTGGCGCGCACAGCAGGACAGGGCGCTGTTTAAACTGTGAATGGAAGGGGAGTGTCTTTGGTGTTCAATTTCACACCGTGCCACCTCGAGGGCGAATGTTCTGGCACTTTTAAGCATCACCGCAACACTTCCCACACATTTTCTGACAAGCCACACTTCGGAGAGACTCGCCAAAGACAAGTGCAAAACACAAGTTTGCTCGTCCCAAAACTCGGACGAAATGGATGGAAGCAGTAGGCAACTCACCATGACCGGTCATGCCCCTTCTCTCTCAGTGGGCCTACAAATGCCAACATCACTTCTCCGTCCCCCGCCCCTCTTCCTCCGGGCGGCCGCGGCGGCAGCCTGCAACCCCTCGCTAGAGAGAGGCTATCCCCGGACTCCCAAGTGCGCCCGGTGTCGAAACCATGGCGTTGTGTCGGCGCTGAAAGGACACAAGCGCTTCTGCCGCTGGAGGGACTGCGTGTGCGCCAAGTGCACGCTCATCGCGGAGAGGCAGCGGGTGATGGCCGCGCAGGTGGCTCTTCGGCGGCAACAGGCGCAGGAGGAGAGTGAGGCGCGAGAGCTGCAGTTCATGTACACCGGTCCTGGGGCGACGGAACCCGGAGTTACCCTCACCTCGACAGCCGTTGGTTCAGGTGCTCCAGGCCTGACCTCCGCAAGACCAACCTCATTTGATCCCTTTGGAAATGGAGACCATAAAGACGGTATGTTTCCCACCAAAACCATGCGTCATTGCGCATAAACATACGATGATATAATTCAATAATACATCAATAAAATCGTATAGCGTAGGCGGTAAGTCTATAGGAATTATATTGAAAGCCTGTAGGCTATATGTAATGGTTTATGCTTAACTTACGTTGTTACTTAATTGTCTTATACCTGATGTGTTTCATTTTGCAGACAAGTTGGTGAAATATAATGTTTACAACGGATTTATGGGTCGATCCCTGTTTGCTCCCGGTAACTCTATACTGCACTCTCCCATCGAGAGGGAAGACACCTGTGGGGGTCGAGAGAAAACGCACCAAGATCTTGACAAAACCAGTGGCAGTCCCTCACCTGATGGGTTCGACCGCAGGTCTGACCGTTCTGCCAGTCCACGATCGCAGTTATCGTCTGATCCAGAATCGGGCAGCGATTCAGAGAAACCCAAGGAGTATACCTCCTACGAGCAAAGCGGGTCAGGTGCCATGGGGAAAAACAGAGACCCTACCAACGTCATGATGAAGATCTTCCCTCATCTACAACGGGACACTTTGGATTCGGCGCTGAAAACCTGCACCGGGGACATAGTTAGAGCCATCGAGATGCTTCTAAACTCGAAGGAGAATAAAGGCTCTCCTGAGACCAGTGGACTGTCCAGACCAGACAACTCGACCGCCCCGAGGCCATCCACAATCCGACCCTTAGGCGCAGCCATAGGGGGTTTCAGCTCCAAATCAGCTTTCTCCCCCCTCCAAACGTCGATGGCAAGCGCAGTCGGGAGCGACGGGTTGTATGGACTAAGCCCACGCTTCGGCATATCTCCACTTCGTTTGGCTTACTCGACATCGGGCGCAGGATTACCGAGTATAATGGCACCTTACGTGACCTCCGGGCTTATACCAACGCTCCCGTTTCGACCGCCACTGGACTATTCATTCCCAGGTGTGATTCGGGACATCTCTTGCCTTCAAGCCAAAGATTCTTTTCCAAATACAAGCATTTATTCCCGTCTTAGCAACGAAAAATAATATATATCTGATATTATAACACTATATTTTATATTTTTGTACAAAGATTTTCTTTCCCCCCGTTTTTATACATCGTCATTGGCTCAATCAATTATTATAACCCATTGTGCCTCAATGATATCCAGTCTATAAATTAATATTCAGGAACTGTACGAACTGGAACTTTTTACGACTTATCTTTACTTTGACAGTTTGTAACTATTGTACATAACGTTATTTTCACAAATAAATACAAATAAGAAAACTGTGTTGTTCTGTTATTGCGGGGTCAAGTGATGCACTTTAACTCAGGAAACTTAAATATTGAGAGAGAGAGAGAGAGAGAGAGAGGGAGGGAGTTCTTTTTGTGTACCTGTGAAAGTGCAAAATAAGAACTCCTTCAGTTTGAGGTGAAGCTATTCAAAGATGTCTGGCATCAGGTGAAACATTTCATAACTAGAGATGAAAATAGCTGAATGGCTACATTATGGAACTTTAAAGGATCACTGTATAGGTCCTTTTATAGAGTTAACCTACTTGGATTTGTGAACTTGTAGGCCTATGCAGTGTGGGAACGGACAGTTAAATGGCCCTATCTCTTCTCTCCGTTGATCATCTCAGCCTTGTGTTGAGTGTCAGATTCAGTCTAAAGATGACTTAGCATACAAACGATGCAGCTATATTTTATAATGCATTGACCAACTGATCAAACACTGGTGGTTATTGAAAGGGCCATTTTTAGATTAATGTATTTAGGCCTAGGCTATAGGCTACCCTTCAGTCAAAATGGGTCTCTTCTGAAATACCAATGTCATAGTTTATATAAAATGAAGGAAACAATTAATGCACTTCAAAGAAAAAAAAAGTTTGTAAATATTACAAGTACAAACAAAACAATTACAAAAGTATCCACAATACAAGAGTGAAACAGTTATAGACCAGCGATCACATTTCACTCATTATAAACATGAATTTCAGCAGGCTAATGTCAAATTACTGTGCCACTTAGCTGAGGGAAAATGTTCTTGCAATCCTGATCAGTGACTGTTACACTTGGGACTTTGATTAATAAATAAGTACATTAACATATTTTTAAAATGACCTATTTAATTGGTGATTTTTGATGATTTGTGTCACAGAAAATGAAAGTTCAATGCTCAACAAATTTAGAATTTACTGTGTGTTAAGAATTAAGAATGTAAGAGTATGGGCAATAGATGACATTTGCCTAAAAACTTGTAAATACTGTAACTGTAAATAGACATTTATTTGAAATGGGACTTGGGTGATGCAACTTGGTCTAGCAAGAGCTCTCTCTCTGCCTCTCTCTCTCTTTCCCTTGGGGATCAATAAAATATCTCTCTCTCTCTCTCTCTCTTACACACACACACACACACACACACACACACACACACCCACACACACACACACACACACACACACACACACACACACACACACACACACACACATGTTAATTACATACATTAAGTAGGCCTACATTAGAAGGCCTATTAGTTTACGCACGGTAGCGGGCCCATTAGGCTACTTTTGATAGGTTACTGTAGCTTTAAAAGGGAACCCTGCAAACCGTAAACAATGACGTATTTAATACCACGTGGCCCAGACACAGGAAGCGCCAAAACAACATTGCAATGGCATCTTGACAGGTGTATATATGACAATTAAATGCAAGATCGTCGCGCTTCATGTGACATATCAATTTATTTTGTTTCTTTTTCCGAAGTCGGCAGACAACAGGCTGTGATTCACAGGCTGTGAATTAAACCTAGTGTGTTATTAATTAAATCTCTGTTATGTGACAGTTAACAAGCTCACATATTAAGCTCCTAGCAGTCCAGTGCGAGTGAATGTCATTTGCCTAGCCTGTCTGTCTGCTACCCGGACGCCCCATTATTAATAAGCCGTATCACCCTGATCGTTAAACTGCTTTATCAGCATCGCAAACGCGCAACTCCAGCTGATTCCACGGACATGCATTATCACATCGCCGTAGCTGTCATCTGGGCTGCTGTGTTTGTGGAATCGAGGAAGATCCGGGGCATATCTCTGTCTTGTGAGTGACAAACATTAGATTATGTAGGCTTGGCTAAGACTTGGACACACACACAACACTGTAAAACTGCCTCGAATGATTGAACCAGACTGGACTGTCAAATAGTCTAGGCTAGGCTAGCCTACTCCATGTCCATTTGTCTGCAGCAGCAATGGTAGCCTAAATGAATAAGTGCTCAAAGCAATTTGTGAAATAACTTTAACCTAGTTTGCATGATGTCTTTCGGGGTGTCATGTGCATATCGTTGTGGTTTGTTTTGCAGATAAGAGATTTTACAAAGAGAGGAAGTCATTCCTTTGCATAGATGGCTCAAAACTGATTCCCTTCGAGCAAGTGAATGACGACTACTGCGACTGCGCGGATGGGTCCGATGAACCGGGTAGAGCATATTTGCATTTATTTCGTTGTGTATGACTTTCCACTGCAGTTGACAAACTGCTCATCATCATCACACAATTGTCCCCGAACGGGCTGTTATAGTGTGTGAGGCAGTGTAGCTGAACAAGTTATGAACGTTTTTAAACAGACTCGTTTCAGCCCATTAAATGTACAGGCAGACCGACAACAGTCAGAGGTCACCAAATTGAAACAAGTTCTTAAATTCGGATTCGACGATCTGCCATCAGAGCATTGTTTATTTCTATGGTGAAACATCTGCTAAATTGCTTGCAGCCGAATAGCAGTGCACTACCACCACCTGGTGGTTAATTTAATCATTTCTTTACCATACTAGAGTCCATCCTGTAGCTGTTCCTGTTGTTGGTGCCTTTGGTGATCTTTCCCATCTCACATTTCTCCCTGGAATAACTTATCTATTCCTGCAAAATCAAAACTCAATATACTTTAATAGTGCAATAATATCAAAATTAGCTAAAGAAGCAGTTTGTTCTGCTGAAATACAGTGAGATGTTTGAGGTGAGACGTAGACTACAGACTACTGTGCACATGTGTTATTTGTTATTGACATAGCTTTCTCCTCTCAGGCACTGCAGCTTGTCCTAATGGGCATTTCTATTGCACAAACTTGGGCTTCCGACCACACTACATCCAGTCCTCCAGAGTCAACGACGGCATCTGTGGTGAGTGTGTGTTCCTATAGCATAAACATGACAGAACATAAAAGATACGCAACACACATGGACATGATATGACGCATGTGTTTGGTGGAATATGTTGTGATTTTACCTCAATATTCCAAAACCCTAAAAATGAAAAACCCCATATAATCCTGAGATAATATAAGGAAGGCTGTTAGATGCAGCACATAGTCAAGAATGACACTGGTAAGATGCCTAGTTCAGCTGTGCAGTTATTGGTGGTGTGATTTAGAGGTCTCGCTGAGTCTAGATTAGGGGTCTCAAACTCAAATGAGCTGGGGGCCACTTCTGCCAACGTCATCTGATTGGATGGCCGGCTATTTCTGAAAATGCAATGTTTTTTTTTTTTTTTCAAATACCACACAAAACTGCAAACAGAAAGTGCAAGTGTTTTTATCTCTTTTTAGACACCTGTGCTAGCAACCTTAGCTTATAAATAAAATAATGATAAAATAAATATTAATTCAAATTATAAAACAAACAAAAAGCATAAAAACAGGTATGTGTGTGTTTCACACCAAATAAAAATATTTTCCTCTGATAACTTATTTAAACCTGCATGGCAAACTTTAGGGTTAAGAAAACAACACCATTGGATTTTGACATCAAAATTTCAAAAGGTTTGAAAGTGGTCAGAGATAAAGTCCTACTGTAAATATAAAAATCTATATGAACAAAAGTTTATGAAGGGGGTAAATTTACCCATCTAATTTGCCACTGGATAGCACGCACCTCAAATTATGCACCTTTCAGTAAATACTGGATGTTGAACATATTTGAGCAGGTTTACTTTCTTTTTTGTCATATTACCCATATAACAAATTAACAGAAAAACATTAGGCCTAAGATGTAAATTACTAGCCTGTATTACACGGCTCTTCATAATGCTGCAGAATGCTCCATTCACTTGAATGGGCCTTCCCAATCTTCGGTGGTCTGCTAAGTAAGGGATAATGTATAGAACGCCGGTCATTATTAGGAAAATAAGTCCCGACAGGGCGAACCAGACAGGGCGAACCTCCAGCTATGTTGAGCAGAGGGTCAAAATAAGCATGGTATGCTTAGTGGACACCGTCGTACACACGCAAAGACGCACCTCCATTCACAGACGCACCGTGACTATCACTGTCAATAGTCGATCATAATCTCCAAAAGGCAGATATTCTCCTTCAGAATCAGAATAGGTGAATAACATAGCCTACCCAAGACTTCATCACACGTGAAAGGTTTTTCAACATTTTCTGCTTCAATTTGTGCAAAATTACTGCCTGCATCTAGCCTGACGTAGTCATACTCAATTCTAGTCAGAATATGAGTCTGATACTGCTCCATTGGGACATAATTATGGGGCGTGTTTCAACCGATACAGGGGGGGGAATGCCTCTGCACTCAATTGGATAGACCTAACCAATCAGAGCAACGAAATAGCTTACCGTGAGGTGTAGGAAGAAAACACACAAACCGTCCTTCTTCTCCACAAATGCCTTAACATTATTTGCTGGTCTTTTGTAAAAGTTGCCGTCAATAACTCCTAGCCCAGTGTTTTTCAACCTTTTTTGTGCCACGGCACACTTTAGACACTTAAAATGTCCCACGGCACACTAACATCCTGTGTGAAGAAAAAATAAACATACCATAGCCTAAAATTTCAAATAATACACAGATATGGCCTTATTATGGCTTCTATCAAGACCTGCTCAATAAAACAAGCGCCCTCTGTTTCATTTGTAGGTGACTATATTTAATTTAATTGTTGTTATGAACTGGATATGTGATGATTCTGTGAATTCTGGATATGGGGCCCCCGTTGTACAATGCCTGCATACCACAAATAGTGCAATCATACAATCAATGAGAGCATGTGGTTATAAATTCGATTATTTGATGCAACAGTTGCTTTTCTGGACCAGTGAGTGACATTTGGGTAATTTTCTGCGGCACACCTGATGATCTCTCACGGCACACTAGTGTGCCCCGGCACAGTAGTTGAAAAACACTGTCCTAGCCTACAACACTCATTAGCGAAATCTAAGAGATACGTAGTAGGGTAGGCTATTAGGAAAAAACTGATAGCCTATATACCCTCCGTTTTTAAAAATAATTCTGTTGAACACTGATATGCTACAAACATGTTACACAGCTAGGAAAGGTTGTCGCAAATCCCTCGAACAGGTGGTCAATCAGACATTTCAAACAAACGAGGGAACATGTCGCAAATGCAACAGCGCTGTTTCCCTTAATGAAAGTGACACCACGAGTTTTTCCACATCTCAACTTTAGTCAAAGTTTTCAGAAATAATCGTTTTCTTTGATAAAACTTCATTAAATAATATGCATTTTCCATATGGGGTCTTAAAAGCCATGTATCCCTCTAGCCACAGCATTTTGTTTCAAACATAAGCCTAATCTAAGCGTGCTCAGATGACGTGATAGACCAGGCGCTGTTGCTCACCTGTCCATCATCGTAAAGGCCGATTTGATTGGTCCGTCCGATCTAGGATGAGCATACTTGCTCCAAAATGGAGCAATGCCAGACCGAACTTCCTGACCTCAAATGTTGTGGGCGGGACTAAGTTCGGAATGGCACCCAAGCTAGCCTGCATCGCTTCCGCGTCATTACAAACAAATGCACGTCTTCGTGTTTCTCGCGTGTAATGCATCATTTCCTGAAAACTTTGTGCAGCGAATTTGGGCTTGAATCGAAGCTCTGGATGTCTGGCAACTAGTGGAGGAGAGTAGAAATGCTTCAGCGTTCAATAGCTCCTACCACAGACAGCGTTCTATAGCTCCTACCACAGACAGCGTTCTATAGCTCCTACCACAGACAGCATTCTATAGCTCCTACCACAGACAGCGTTCAATAGCTCCTACCACAGACAGCGTTCTATAGCTCCTACCACAGACAGCTTTCTATAGCTCCTACCACAGACAGCATTCCATAGCTATGAGCTAATAGAGGTTCTCTCTCTCTTTCTTTCTCTTTTTTTTCTCTCTCTCTCTCTCTCACACACTCACAGACACACACACACACACACACACACCTCGGCCTAGAATGAAACAGCAAACAGAAAAATAAAACAATTTAGAAATAAAAAGAGTACAAGTGACTAGTCAAGCTGTGCAAGCTGGTACCTAGACCAAAGATACCCATCAGACAAGAAAGTACGGTACAGCTGGCTATACATTACACACAAGACAAACAGATATTACAAAACATTACACAGAACAAACAGGTAAACAAAAAACATACAGTAAAACACATACAAGACCAGTACAGTGTGGATAATGTACATTAACAGTTTGGGAATTAAATGACAGTGTGAGACTTAGGGATGTGATTACCCATGGTTACAAGTTTGGTTTACCTTAATCCATGTTTTGAGTTTATGTTTAAAAGTTGGAAAGTTGTTTCTTTCTTCTTGTTGTTCTTTTGAAGAAAATGTATTTTTCTCCAGCCAGGGTAAATGAAAAGCTCTGTCAAACACATGAACTGCTTCGTCCTCTACTCCAGAAGTCTCTATGGTGTGATACATTTTAATTTCTATGGTTTTGGTTTCCCCCCCTAGATTGCTGCGATGGGTCTGATGAGTACAACAGCTCAGCCCACTGCCAGAATACATGCAGGTTAGTGATTCCACTTGTCCCTGGAAAGTGGTGATGGTGATGGTGTGTGTGTGTGTGTGTGTGTGTGTGTGTGTGTGTGTGTGTGTGTGTGTGTGTGTGTGTAGAGGTCCATTCAGGTTGGGTCCTTTTTTTTTGTCCGTTTGTCTGTCTGTCTGTCTGTCTGTGTGCATGTCCCCTCACATAGCCACACAAGTACTCATCCGATTTGCCTCAAAACCGCCATTTTAGGGTCACCAAAAGGGCAGCCGTGGCCTACTGGTTAGCACTTCGGACTTGTAACCGGAGGGTTGCCATTTCAAACCCCGACCAGTAGGCACGGCTAAAGTGCCCTTGAGCAAGGCACCAAACCCCTCACTGCTCCCCGAGCGCCGCTGTTGATGCAGGCAGCTCACTGCGCCGGGATTAGTGTGTGCTTCACCTCACTGTGTGTACACTGTGTGCTGTGTCTGTTTCACTAATTCACGGATTGGGATAAATGCAGTGACCAAATTTCCCTCACGGGATCAAAAGAGTATATATACTATATACTATACCATATACATTAAGGGTCACCATTGCCTGGTCCTCCTACATGATGATATGGATCCAGATTAGTGACCAGGTACGCTTTATTTACTGACCGATCATAGAGGCGAAGGGCAGCAGTGGCCTGACATCTGCTGTGTTTCTTAAAGAAACTGCTCACACCACCAGGCTCATAGCACTGCTCACACCACCAGGCTCACAGCACTGCTCACACCACCAGGCTCATAGCACTGCTCACACCACCAGGCTCATAGCACTGCTCACACCACCCGGCTCATAGCACTCGCTTGCTGTTCTATGTGAGACGGCTCTAAGGTGGGAATCACACTGAAAATGGGAAAGTGAAGTAAGAAGTGTGAAATTGTGTAAAAAAAACGAAACAGGGAAACACAACACAGTGTTCAGATCTGTTAGGTTATCAGCTGTCTCAGACCGTTTTGGATATCACACCCTTTTAAGAACTGTGCAGCTTCGGTTTGGTCAGACGTCTGAAATGTCGTCCAGATACACAGAATTCACATTGATGAGTGTTGTGCTTACGTTCCAAATTGATCTTAAATCAATCCACTTTCGGAAACGGCAACCCATAGAAAAAACACTTATTTACTACTGGCCAGTAGTAAATAAGGCCCATATTGGGGGTATCATAGGCCCCAGATACCACTTTCACCTTCCATTGAAAACACACACTAGTTTATGGGTAGTGTAGTTCAAAGCATTTCATTCAGATCAGCATTCAGAGCATTACTGCAACAAAGATTTAGATAAATTCAATAATTATCACAGATACCACTATAAATAAATAAATAGATAAATTCAATAATTATCACAGATACCACTGTGATAATTATTGAATATGACCAAAGAAAGATGAAATACAATGGTGTTATTTGCATTATCTATGCCTAGAGGTTATCTAAAACATACACTCTATGAAAAGCATTGCATTACCTTCAAGTGATTATAGAGATGGTTTATAATATTGATACTGATCACTTGTTATTGGGAAGCAAATTATCTGCAGTTAGAACTATAGCAGTACCACACTTCACCACCAGGTGGCAGTGCTCCTCTACCACGCTGTAGATTTGTCTAACTTCCTTGAAAAAAAGATGGTTCTGTCTTCTTCCATGATACATTTTATAGTTTCTATTCACATCACATTAATCACAAAAACATGTACACACATAACATGTATAAAATTGTAGATGTATAAAACATATTAAATGTCAACTTTGAGAGTAAAAATAAAGCAACATAGATTACACATACACAAAGCAAATACAAGAGTTGCTGTTTTGTGATGTTGTAAGAGCTGTGATGACAAATTGTTGTTTTGGCTTCTATGCTGTGAGTACATGTGTTCTATGCAGAAGTCCAGTGTGGTGTGTGACTCTGCTTGCCCACCCCACGTTACCCACACGACACGGGTTACGTTGGCTACTCTGGGTTACATGTACACGTACATGCTGCGACCCGGAGGTTTATACTCTCTTAATATGAATGTGTTGTCCCTATCTGGACACAGAGATGTGTTAAAAACAAGTTGTGTTGTTTTCAACACATGTTTTTTAAGAGTGTATAGGG
>NC_055974.1:20947763-20962763 GCF_018492685.1 Alosa sapidissima
GAGATGTTTTCCTTTGCATGAATGTTAAATTGAGGTCCTGACCATGGTTGTTAAAGATCCCATGGCACTTATCGCAAAGAGTATGTGGTTCCCTGACTTGCTTTATTTATGGACACATACATAAAGACACACACACACAATGCAAACACACACATAAACACACACACACACACATCAAGACACGTAAACACACACACACTACATATGCACACACACATACATGCACACACACGACACGCACAAACACGCACATGCACACAAACACATAAGCACAAATACACACACACACATGCACCCATCCATACACATCTACACACACACACACACACACACACACACACAGACACACACACAAAACACATACACAAAACACATATACACAAAAACAACCACACACTCTGCACACACTCAATTACAAACACACAAAAAAGGAACAAAGTAGGAAATGAACACAATTTGACAAACGTGACTTATTTTTGTAGAAAAAATGTGCTGGACTGGGCGGCGGTCATATTTCGTACCGCTCTGCGGTACATCTAGTTATTACTATTATTGAGTATTGCATAGTATGTAGCTGGATTTACTGTATGTTATTGCTACTGCTTTGCTATTACAAGTATGCAGTTTGGGTATGTGTTTTTATTGTTGTTGTTGTTGTTGTTGTAGTTGTTTGTGGCAAGGGAAGTGAAATATTTTGTTGACAAGTCATAAATAACCGTGTACTCTGGAGTGGCACGGCACCATCGTGACCCTAATACTGTGACAGCTGTCACTGAAAACACTCCAAACTGGGGGAGAGAAAGAATGAAAGAAGAATGAGAGAGAGAGAGAGAGAGAGAGAGAGAGAGAGAGAGAGAGAGAGTTGGAGAGGTAAAGAGAGAGAGGTGTAGTAGAGAGAGTGAAAAACAGAGAAAGATGGAGAGAGTGAGACAGAGAGAAAGACGGCGAGAGAACATGGAAATGAATCCGATAAATCACCTGCACTTGAGAACGGGGATGAGCTCCCTGCATCAGGCTCCTTGCCCCAGATAGCTAGTCATCCTTAGCGAAACACACACACACACACACACACACACACACACACACACACACACACACACACACACACAAACACACACACGCACACACACACACACACACACTCACACACACACATACTCACACACTCACACACACACACACACATACACACACACACACACACACACACACACACACACACACACACACACACACACACACTCAGAATCCATCATGGCATTATGGGATAAGGAGGGAAGTTAAAAGGGTATTTGGTATGTACACACACAGACATACAGTATGTAAACCCCCACATACCCTCAAACCCCCATCCAACACACACACACACACACACACACACACACACACACACACACACACACACACACACACACACACACACACACACACACACACACACACACACATACACAGACTCACTAATGGTCCAATAAGGATGGGGATCCTCCTCTTTGCCATTGCAAACCATTAGACTATGCTGCCTGATGGCCTGAGCCAGACAGGCTCTCTGTAACCTCATCATGATTTAAAGCTTTACCTTGGAGTGCTGTGTATCATTGTACTTGTCTTTTGGCCATATAGAAGTTGTCTTGTATAATAATTTGCATTTGATATGCTGTTTAAAATGCAATGCATATACTGTATTAAGCTCAAGTGTTTTCCTGTCTGTCTGTGTTAGCATGTGTGTGTGTGTGTGTGTGTATCCTGTGAAGAGTAAACTCATAATTAATGTGTGTGTGCTTATATTTGATAAACTGATATTTGGTGTGTGTGTGTCGTACACATACATACAAACATGCAAAACAGGCTTCACCTATAGGCCTTAAAATAATCCCCATCAACAACTGATTTCACCAACGATACAGGTACAATTCACAGGCCAACTGTGCGTTAAGTGGTGTGTGTGTGTGTGTGTGTGTGTGTGTGTGTGTGTGTGTGTGTGTGTGCGCGCGCACGCATGTGTGCACGTGTGCGTGTGAGTGTGTAAGAGTTAACTTGTATTTAACATGTGTGTGTGTATTCTTTAGATTAGATGATTAGATTAGATTAGATTCATTGTGCAAAGTACGAGATATTGTTCTTAGTAATCTGGGGAACTTGGTGCACCAGGTCAAACCAAAAGTAACAAGCCTCGGTGTCATCTTAGATGCAAGTTTTAAGCCCCATATCAGTAAAGTTACTCAGACAGCCTATTTCCACTTGAGAAACATTGCCAAAGTGCGGCCCTTTTTAACTCAACAAGATGCAGAAAAACTAATTCACGCCTTTATCACTAGCAGGTTAGACTACTGCAATGCACTTTTCACTGGTCTTTCCAAAAAACATCTAAAGAAATTGGCACTCATACAGAACTCTGCGGCTAGACTTTTAACTAAGACTAAGAAGAGAGAACACATCACCCCTGTGTTGGCTGAACTGCACTGGCTCCCTATTTCCTATAGAATTGATTTTAAGGTTATGTTAATTACTTACAAAGCTCTGAATGGCATAGCACCTTCATATATCTCTGAGCTGTTAATATCTTATCAACCACAAAGGAAACTTAGATAATCCAATTCTAATCTTTTAATCGTACCCAAAGTGCTCCACAAACAAAGTGGAGAAGCTGCTTTTATCCATTATGCCCCCAAACTATGGAACACCCTGCCTCTGTACATCAAGCAGGCGAGTTCAGTAAATATTTTTTAAAAAGATCTCAAAACATACCTGTACAGGAAAGCTTTTAGTTAACTCATCTTATCCTGTAGACTACTTTTTCAGATTATTCTACATCTGCTGCTATTGGAGGGCGCAGCCAGCCAGAAGCAGATGGGCTCCCCCTATTAAGTCAGGTTCTGCTTAAGGTTTCTTCCTGGAATATGGGAGTTTTTCCTTGCCACAGTTGCCATATGGCGTGCTTGTGGGGGGTAAGAGGGTTAAGGCTGCCAGTCTTATGACATGTCATTTTCTATATTTTTGATATGTTGCTGAGTGGATCATAAATGGCCTCTAGCAATGAAGAAAAGTGATTGATAATGACTGACTGACTATTATTGTGTTACATGCTTCAAATGTAAAGCACTTTGAGCTGCCTTTTGTGTATGAAAGGTGCTATACAAATAAAGCTTATTATTATTATTACAAGTACAGAGACAACGGCGTCTAACCAGAAGTGCAAAAAAGCAGAGTAGTACAATGTGATATATAAACAGGTGATATATAGACAGGTGGTGCAGTATAAACAGTATAAGACATATAGTGCAGTGTAGACAGTAGTATACAGTTAGGAAAGTGGCATGGGTTACAGTAATATAAATGAAATATGTGCAATGTATCAGCAGTGGCCTCATAAGAGCAGAATAGATATTGATATGCAGCATCCACTGTCTGTCACATGCCAAAAAGGTTGTAAGACATTTTTATGAAAAATGCCGTGTCCAAAATTATTCGTACCCTTTTTAAATAATCAATGGAAACATCTTTATTTGCCATCACAGCACTCAAAATGGTTCTTGTAATACCTTCCAAGCCTCTCCATGTCTCCACAATGATTCTAGACCACACCTTTTTTTAGCAGCAATCCGGGTTTTAAGGCAGGAACGATTATTTGCCATCACTCTGGCATTGTGCTCACTTTTTTATGGATTGAGGTCTGGACTCTGGCTGGGCCACTCTAAAATGTATAGTACAGATATGTACAGATACTGTATGTGCAGTGTAGTATAAACTGTGTAAACAGTTATATGGTGTTTGTGTGTGTGTGTTGTGAATGGTAAACTGGTATTAATCGTGTGTATAGTACTGTGAAGAGTATTTAACGTGTGTGTGCACGTGTGTGTGCTTGTCTTTGATAAACTGGTATTTGACCTGTGTGTGTGTGTGTGTGTATGTGTGTGTGTGTGTGTGTGTGTGCGCGCGTGCATGCATACGTGCGTGTGTGTTTGTGTGCTGTTGAGAGCACCCTTGCATTGTTGCAGACAGTTTTGTGTGTCTTCGACTGTTTCCAGGCGGAGCTGAGCGATCTCCAGAAGGTGGCGGAGGACCTGCAGATTCGGTTGGAGTACCTGAGGAAAAGAAAGACCGAAGCCGAGGCGCTGAAGGAGGAAGCCCTGGCGGCGGCGCACCCTCCACCTCCACCTGGCCAAGGTGAGAGTCCGATAAGACCATCGCTACCTGCACAGCAACCTTCATAAAAGTGTCTAATACCCCATTCTCTCACAGAGTGGTGGTAGTGTTTTGGCTAAGGAACTGGGCTAGCATGCAGTAGCCAGACAAGTTGTGGGTTCAAATCCTGGTTGCCATCATTGTGCCCTTGAGTAAAGCACTTTACCCCAAGTTGCTTTTGCGGAGACTGGCCATTGTAATATTATATATAATATATATATATATATATATATATATATATATATATATATATATATATATATATATATTTTGGATAAAATTGTCAGCCAAATGAAACGAATAAGACTAAAACCCGGCCTTCCGGGTTGATGTTGCAATGTTGCAATTGATGCGTTAAAGTGAAAGTGGACTGATCACATACTCTGAGATACTAAGGTGTTGACATGGACAGAAGGGAATGTGTGTGTGTGTGTGTGTGTGTGTGTGTGTGTGTGTGTGTGTGTGTGTGTGTGTGTGTGTGTGTGTGTGTGTGTGTGTGTGTGTGTGTGTGTGTGTGTGTGTGTGTGTGTGTGTGTGTGTGTGTGTATGTATGTGTGTCTCTATGTGTGTCTGGGTCTCTGTGTGTGTGTGTGTGACTGTGTGTGTGTTTCAGGCCCCTGGTTGGGTGAGAGGGTTGTCTTGTGTCATTCCGTCAGTCACGTCGTCCTGCGGAGCTCAGTGACCTTTCGCCAGCCTGCGCTAATGAGTCGCTAATGGCCAGAACACACGCTGTATTGGACATCACAGGGGAACGTTTTCATACTCCCTCTCTGGGTTGTGTGTGTGTGCGCGCGTGTGTGTGTGTGTGTGTGTGTGCGTGTGTGTGTGTGTGTGTGTGTGTGTGTGTGTGTGTGTGTGTGTGTGTGTTGGGAGGGTCATGGAGCAAGGAGTGTGGAGTTGTTGGGAGGACCATCTTTTATTCTACATCTTTGGGTGGATTGGAGGCCCATAGAATACTCATTTCCTGGGTGTATTTTAATGATTAAGGAATGTTATAAAGTGGACACACTTCTTTGGCGTGTGTGTGTGTGTGCGTTGGGGGGAGTGATGAGAGTGATGCAGGGTTTGTATCTATCTATCGGCATGTCCTGGGGTAGTAGGTCCCCTCTCCTCATTTGAGGGGAAGGGGTTAAGGAGCAATCATTGTGGAGTTCTGTAGTGTGTGTAGTGTGTGTGTGTGTGTGTGTGTGTGTGTGTGTGTGCGGGGGTGTTTTCATTTTCTATGATAATGATCCCCTCTGATCTGAGTGTGTCCCCATTAGTCTCCTGCACCCTAACGGCCTCCTAATGCTTCCTCTCTCTGTATATGTACGTTACTTAGCTTTTCCTACAAAAGCCCAGCATGCATGAATATGCATGCTTTGTTAATGAAGAGGAGGTCGAGCACATTGTTTTGCATGCCCGCATGCATGTACTTATGCTAACGTAATCACTTAAATGTAAAAGTCAGTCTCTTGTTAGTTTGTACTGCGAGGCTTTGATATCCCATACAAACAGTTTCGATCGTCACACAATCATTTAGCGACAAGTTTCTTGTCCTTGTTTTTTGTCGTACTTTCTTCCCTTGTCTTATTCTCTCCACCTTCTTCTGTTAGTCACTACTCTTCTTTGACTGGCTTTTAAAAATACTGCTGTTATTGTAGCACGTGGGCAGGGTTTTGTATTTGGCTACAACAGTCTGTATTTGGCTACGCCACTACCAACAAATTTACCCGGTAAATGTACCCGTTTGGGCTTGTCTCCTTTCCCAGAACCGCCCCCTAAGGGCTTTTGTCGAGGCTTTTTCTCCTAGAGTAGATACTTTTTTTTGGTCGCAAAAAAGTCCTTGAAGCTGATTGGATATGACTAAATATGGCGGGATGTAACGTGAGTAGAACTCGGCCCTCGTGCTACAATAACAGCACCATTTTTAAAAGCCAGTCAAAGAAGAGTAGTGACTAGCAGAAGAAGGTGGAGAGAATAAGACAAGGGAAGAAAGTACGACAAAAAACAAGGACAAGAAACTTGTCGCTAAATGATTGCGTGACGATCGAAACTGATGCGGAATGATCACGTCACCTCCGGAGTCTGGTAAATCCCGCTATGGTCCCTTTTGGTAATGGAGACCCAGCGGCAGAGAGGGCCAAGTGAGAGGGTGTGCAGACTGCACGTGCGCAAGGCTCACAACACATGATTGGCAAGATGCATTCACAAAATACCACATGATTGGCACGATGTTTTCACACGGCAACTTTTGGCGGTGGAAGAGGCGGGATGCGGGTTAGATAACTGCCACAATTACGTTACGAACAAACCCCATACTTTTCTATGGGAGATTCTTTGAGTGCTGTGTCTCCTCATTAGAAAGCCTCTGGTTGAATGACACTGCCGTGTGGGCGCTATTCTTGTAGTAGGAAGTAGTAAGTTGTTTTTATTCTGCAGTCATAACGTTTGTGAAAAGCTCACCATCCCTGCAGAGACTTTCTAATGAGGAGACACAGCACTCAAATAGAAATGCATGGGGTTAGTTTGTAATGACAATATGGCAGTTGTCTACACATATCCCGCCCCTTCTGCGGCCAAACGTCGACATGTGAATACATCGTATCAATCTGGTGTTGTGATCTCGCTGCTGTAGTGAGGTTGGTGTCATGAAGCCTTGCACACGTGCAGTTCTGCCCGAAATAGATGCCTGATAAGTGGCCAAAGTGCGTTGCAACATGGCCGCCGAGTGGACGGACTTGCCTAAAAGGACTTTGATCCCCGTCCTTACTGTATCCTAATATAAACGATGAGCAGATGTCAAAATCAGTGAATGTCCAAAGTCTCAGTGAGGGAGCGTTGAGCTGACCCACTACTGTTTGTGCATAGAAACCTGCTTGTGGAATTAGATTAGCAAATCGATCATTACTGAATTAGCTTTAGTTAGACTTTGGGCATGTTGATGAATGTCTGTTTAAGCAGACAGGGGCTTCATGGTGTCAGGAAATCATGGTGTCAGGAAAGTCATGCTATATATTTACCTGTTCACATATTCACGTCCCTGTTCTCCCTGTCCCATTTACTGTTCCCTTCTGTCTTTTTGGCTTTTTCTCTCTCTCTCTCTCTCTCTCTCTCTCTCTCTTTCTCTCTCTTACTTGCACTCTCTCATGTTCCCCCAAAACCTGTGCCATTCACCATTTTCATTCATTCTCTCTCTTTTCTTCTCTTCTTTCTCTCTCTCTCTCTCTCTCTTTCGGTCTCTTCCTATGAGCAAGTGATTATTTAGTGTTTGGAGCTGATAAGCCGCGGCTTGTGCTTAATAAATGTCCACATTCGTGATTAGAATTCAGAGAGGCGCCTTGCAGAAGCGGGACTTCACATGCAGTGACTCACAAACAAGAAAAACAACAACAAAAACAAAACTTGATTTAGTGTTTGATGTGATGTTGCTAACACGCTAATGTGTTTCCTGTTTGATTTGGTCGCTGGAGAGTTTGGTGTTTACTGCATGAATGGATCTCATCTTGTATGGGAGGAGGGAAATGTGTGTGTGTGTGTGTGTGTGTGTGTGTGTGTGTGTGTGTGTTAATGTGTGTGCATGTGTATGTGAGTCTACCATCAAAATGTAATCAAGTACAATTTAAAATACCGATTTTATAAACTACTTAAAAAATACAAAATACACAGAAAAACTACTCAATACAGTAACGTGAGTAAATGTATTGTGTTACTTTCAACCTCTCCTTGCCGGTAAACAGAAAAAAAACCCTGACGTTTGCCTGACAGGTTTAAGCCTACACAAAATATGTGTAAACTGTAGGCTATTTCTGAATGAATGACCAACAATGTATAGGTTAAAGTGACTATGATTTTATCATTTCATGTTCCAGAATGAAACAGGCAAAGCCCGGGGAGGGGGGGGGGGGCTTTATGTTCTGATCTTGAAAAGGGTTTTAAAAAAAAATGGTTTGGTTTGCACAACAGCCATGACCACAAGGTTGTCAGCAAAGCGAATGCTCTACTTCACATGCAACCAGAACCACACAGCTTCAAAGTGTAGGAGAGAACAAATAGACCAGACACAATAATTTAAATGTTGTGATCAGATTTTATAGTGTTTAGTGGGGTGAAACCTTTTCCACTGATTGAACAAAATGCTAATGTAGTTACGGGTGTGTGTGTGTGTTCTGGGTGTGTTCTGGGTGTGCTCTGGGTGTGCTCTGGGTGTGCTCTGTGTGTGTGTGTGTGTGTGTGTGTGTGTGTGTGTGTGTGTGTGTGTGTGTGTGTGTGTGTGTGTGTGTGTGTGTGTGTGTGTGTGTGTGCAGGGGCGTAGCACAAGATCCTGGGCCCCTGCATAGGCAGTCCTGATGAGCCCCCATGTTCCTCAACCCAGGTGAAATAATATATATTCCAGACTTTTCAAGGGCCCTCTTTCCCCTTGAGTCCCTATAATCAGTATTGGTTTTACCCCCAGTCCGACGCCCCTGTTTGTGTGTGTGTGTGTGTGTGTGTGTGTGTGTGTGACTCTGGCCATAGAAGCACGGTTTACAGTTCATGAAAAGGCAAAGATCTGGTATTTATTATCAAAGAGGCATTCTTCAGCTTGTTTGTTTGTTTGTTATTTGTATGAATATGCCTTGAGTATGATTATACCTTCAAGACTTGGTTCCTTTACTTCTAGAACTTCAAGTAAGAATTGAAAGAGGGATTGCAATATCTCACAGCTCTGCTACATTTACACACACAGGGACTGATAAGGTCAGTTTGGCTTGACTAGTTCTCATCTCTGGACAGCTTATTCTGGTGTTGTCCACAGAACAGGAAACCAGATGGTCTTTTTATGGCATGGTCACTATGGTTTCTGATGACTACATCAAAGAAGATGTTGTGCAGCAGCATAAACATGTTGGTAACACTTTCTATGAACCCAGGATTCATAAAGAATTATACATACATTTGTAAAAGGTTATAAACCATTCATGATGCCACATAATTAGTGTCACAATAATAAAAAAAATATTTATACATACTTTAATACTGATGAAAACATACATGTATTACATTTTAATTTTAGTGCTCGATAGTTTTAAAATCCTTGAAATATTTTGCTGTTATGAAGGACAGTAGATGTGTTTTGGTATCAACATTTTATTTATGGAAAGTAGGATACATTGTACAGTTACACATTGTCAAGACAAATGCGAGAGTCAGCAATCTAGGACAATTGTGGCATTAAGCAAAGTTTTCACATTTGCATGAAGTGTGTCTCTCATTAAAACATATGAACATGCATCACAATAAAGCACATCCAAAATCTGTAAGCTCAATCTGATGTCTGGACAGTGTTGAGCTCAATGCCTGTCTGAGTTGGCTGCCTTTGGGGGTTCTCCCTACAGACCAGCACACACAGCAGAGGGTCTGCAACCACCCGGACACTCATAATGCAGACAGCTGTGGAGAAAGAGTGAGAGTCAAAATATATCCATGCTGGTCCACTAAGCCATATGAAATAGCCTACAATGAATGGGGCATACAGAACCCAAAGAGTTCCCATTGCCACTGCAAACACACATAGTCTTGTTCCTCTATCTTTAGCAGTAAACACACATGCAAGGAGTGCTACAATAACAGCCACTGCAAACAGGACAAAACCCATCAACACTAAAAGTACTTGATCGATGAAATATGTCAAGGGGAAGATCCAGACGGCAACACTGATTGGAATGGAGCAGAATGGAGAGGAGAGGCAAGAGACACAGTGAGGATGCCTGAGAGACAAAATGCTCTCTAGCGCCACCAGCTGGTGAAAACACAAACCACACAGCCTTGGCCCAATAAATGCAACTATGAGAGCCATTGGGCAGTCACGACCTTGATAATTACAATATAACATTATTGGATCACCACATTTGATTTGATTTGATGACATGGATGCAATAAGGAATGGAATGAGGAAAAGCTCCAAAACGTCACTGAGGAGGAGGAAGATGATGAAGATGGAGACTCTGCCACCACCACGCACATGTAGAAACAACATACGGAGAGCCCAGGATACAGCAGGAACACCCACACACACTCCAATGACAAGAAATATTATAATTCTTGTATATACATCATCCATAGCGGTCATCTGTAGCTTCTTCGGTTGCTTTCAATCTGAAAATGTAAAGAAAAAACATGTTTGTTTTATCTGAAGGTATCATGTCAGTGTCTACTGAACTCTCCACCCTCCACAATCATTGAGATCATGGTCAGCCATAAATGTTTTCCCAAAGCTATTGAACAGTCAGTATCAATGAATTACTTAATATGGTAACATTTCACTTTTAGTCACATCAAGAACACATCAATATAATATTACACATAAGTGTGCGCACATTTTACTAAATTGTGAGCACAGTTTACTAAATCGTATTCACTCATTTTATAGCCTGACGAGCCAGATCCACATCAAGATGAAGTTTGGTTCCAGCTCGCAAGCTAACAGAGAGTTGTTAGCCGACCCTGGCTGCAAATTGCATTTGCTGCCGATAGGGTGCATCTAGATTTCTAGGCTACTCATTTGACTAAATTGTGCTCTCATTATCATTTTTGTAAAATGAGCGCACAATATAGTAAAATGTGTGTACGATTTACTAAATTAAGCACACAATCTAATAAAATGAGACCACAATTTAGTCAAACGAGAGCACTATGTACTAGTAAAACAAGCGCACAATATACCAAATTGTGTACACAATATTGCAGGATTGTTAATGTTTTCTTTAAACATGCATGTAGGTTTGTTGAGAGACAAGGAGAGGCTGCGCAAAGGTGCACATAGCTCTACAATTAACACATTCCATCCAATTTAAAATAGTACAACATGGAAAATCATAGTGTGGTGGTCAGTGTTGATATTGTGGTGGACCGCCACAAATAAGTCAATGTATGGGAAACACTGGAGTGTGAGTGTGTGTGTGTGTGTGTGTGTGTGTGTGTGTGTGTGTGTGTGTGTGTGTGTGTGTGTGTATGTATGTGTGTGTGTGTGTGTGTGTGTGTGTGTGTGTATGTGAGTGTGTATGTGTGTACTGTATATGTGAGTGTGTTCTCTCTTGCTCTCTTGCTTACACACTTTGGCTACGTTTTTGCCTGTTCTCATTTTGCCAAACCAAATGAAACCAACTCCAGTTCCTTGCAAGGCTTTTTTTGTCTAAACATCAGTGAACTTCCTCGCTTGGATGGATAAATGACTAGAATAGCTATCTCACTGTCTGTCATACGTGTTTTTACTCTATATTGGGGATTGATGTTTGATGTGATTTTACATGAAGCATCAATCTGTCCTGCATATTTCTGATTGTGTGTTTTTGTGTCAGTCTGTATGTGTGTGTGTGTGTCAGAAAGTTTTTCTGTGTGTGTGTTTGTGCGTGGGTATATCAATGTGCACTGCCATGATGGCAGTATGTTGGACATGATCCTGGGTTTCCCAGAAGATAAATGGCCTGTTGTTTGGCATGTCATTCTGGAGTAAAAGGTCTGATTGGGGACTCCCCCAGGAGATGGGTAGCAAACTAGGTCTCCCCTCTTCTGTTGGTTGGTACAGTTCTTTTACCATTTATTGTTATTTCGTGTGTGTGTGTGCGTGCGTGCGTGCGTGCGTATGTGTGTGGTCTTCAGGATAATACTGACTTCCAGGTCATCCAAAGTTCAGGGTGGCTTGTTGTCCTCCCAATGATAAGAAAAGTAAAATAAAAAAATGGAAGAAATGACAGTAACCTGTGTCTGATCTTGCTCCACTTTTTTTCTGGAATCTTCTCTTGCTTCCGCACACATACATTTTGCCTCATCAAAACTCCCCAGCAAATAGAGCCACTGAACTGAAATAGCAACCCTGAGTTCACAATCACATGTCCCAAATAATATATTTAAGTGTGTGCCATATGCATTCAAGTGTAATACACACACTCATGTATAATGCACATTCCGATGTATAAACAGTGACTTCCAGGGGGGGGGGAAATCTCTGTAGTATAAATGCACACTGTCATTTCCGACTGTCAGACATGGAGATCGTCATCTATGGAATAAGGAGTGTTTTGTCAGATTTATGAGTAAATTACAGAATGAAATCATAATTGCATCACCGCCAGCTAATCCTGTAAACCTGTTAGTCAACAGGTCACACATCGAAGGTGACATTTCAACTTGAATTTGAACCAGTTGAAGCTGCCAAAGTGAACCTGCTATAATGTCAACTTTGTGGAAATAATGACCAATGTATTCAGTATTCAGTCTTATTTTCAGTCTTATATAGTCAAACATTTGGTTAACTATTACAGAGATACGTCCATTTTCAAAGAATATGATGCAACATAACATGATGTTAACTCTCAGCTCAACTCTTCACCAGCAAAGGCTAGCATTTAGTTCTCACGTACAATGCACATGAATATTGAATTTTCCCCTGGGGATCAATAAAGTATCTATCTATCTATCTATCTATCTATCAGGGGCGCAGCTACCCATTTTTTGAGGGGTATGCAACAACAAATTGGCACCCCCCCCCCCCAGAAAAAAACAAAAAAACACAATCAACTAAAGTAAAACAAAAGGCCAATAATTTACACTATTAGTTTAATTATTTTTTTTTTTAAGAAATTCTGCCAATTTGAACTTGAAGTATTGTTAAATGGTGCATTGTCATTTTAAGAGAGTCTAAACGGTTCTCATAACGTCCTTTTGCCAGTTGTTGCTCACGAAGGATAAGGCTGATCCAACTCTAGCCTTTGTTTGCCACATTATTAGCACAATATTAAGCTATTAATATTAGGATTGTTAGGAAATGGAAATATGTCATGAGTTGTTGCTAGAGTGACATTTCTGTTTGCAGTTTGCCATTAAAAGTTCAGTATGAGCATGGTAGCCACCTAGCTATATTAATGGAATAGGTAATGTTTCAATCGGCATATGCTTAGCAAACGCTAGTTAAGTCTGTTAACATGAATATTTGCAAGCCTCCAAGCACAGACGTCACACTTTAAATCCTACCTGTTGCTTTTCACCATCCACTTATTTAACTACTGTCGCATCCCTTGACATGCCATCTCATTTTCCCTCTTTCTTTTTCTATGTTTAGCCCCCGACTAGCCTGGCTAGCGCCACCACTTCTCAATGAGACGTGGTCTGGGAACCAAACGTTCATTTTCTCGTATTTGAAAAAAATGCCCAGATCCGTTTATTGGGTGCCACGGATGTCTATCAAATGCGTCTGTGCATAGCTCATCATCGTCTTGCTTTCCCCCCTGTTCTGTGATTGGTTCCCTATCTCAGGCGAAAATTTGCTCCATGGTCTCCAGGCTGCCTTAGCAGCGTGAATCAAATCGCGCGCAAGGCAGCATGGGAACACCCAGGCTAGCCCCCGACAGCTTTTCTTGCTGTATCCATCTTTTTCCATAGACGGCAACTCACTAATCCCTGCTCACTCAGCGCTCACGGCGCCCCCACTCCCTTTTCTATGTCAAAATTCTGTGATGGAATCTTATGAGATAGGGCGCCTACTCTAGCCTGTTAGTCCTCTAAAATGTTATTTAACATTGAGGAAATGCAGAAATGATTTAGAAACGTATAACAGTAGCTACATATAGAATATACCAAATATATTATTATTATTATTATTATTATTATTATTATTATTACCATCGCTTTGGCGCCCCCACGGTGCTGCGCCCCTATGCGCCGCATATAACGCAAACCCACTTTTTGCGCCACTGCTATCTATCTATCTATCGATCTATCTATCTATCTATCTATCTATCTATCTATCTATCTATCTATCTATCTATCTATCTATATCAGATTATCAGGCTTTTCCCCCCCCGAATATTAGGTTTTAAAAGCGGAAAAGATGTATTATACATCATGAATACATTCGGTAATATTGAATATAATATCGGGTCCTACTCTGTGTGAGTTATACATAATGAAACACTGAGCATTGGCAGAAATGTCATACGTGTGGATACTCTTGATTGTATTTGTAGATTTTGAAGGGGGCGGGTAGAAAGGATTGAATAAATGAGGGTGGTGGTATGTACACCCACACCTCAACTGCCCACTGCCCCACCCCTCCACCCCCTCACACACACACACACTCTGTGCAGGAGGAACAGGATGTGATTTCACTTCTAGTGATTAGTCACCTTGTAATTAGCAAAGTCTGCCAAACGAGTGAATGCTGCAGATTTGTAATTAACGTTTCATTCTTGAGAGAAATCCTTCACACACACACACACACACACACACACACACACACACACACACACACACACACACACACTTAACACACAGTTGGCCTGTGAATTATAGCTGTATCGTTGGTGAAATCAGTTGTTGATGGGGGTTATTAAGGCCTATAAGTGAGGCCTGTTTTGCATGTTTGTATAAATGTATGTGTACGACATAATGTATAAAGGTGACACTATGTGTGTGTGTGTGTGTGTGTGTGTGTGTGTGTGTGTGTGTGTGTGTGTGTGCGTGTGTGTGTGTGTGTGTGTGTGAGTGTGTGTGCATGCGTGCCTGTGTGTGTATCTGTAAGTGAGTGTGAGGACGGTTGTCGGCACAAAGCATTCTGATTAGCGTCAGGACTTTGCTGCTTTCTGCACCGTGCAGACATCTCTGCAGCTGATGGTCCTTTCATAGCACCCACTCTTTCTCTCTTTATCCCTCTCTCTCTCTTTCTTTCTCTCTCTCTCTCCTTCCATCTGTGTCTTTATCTCTCTATATCTTTACACCAGTCTCTCTTCCACTCTCTTTACTTATTCCACTCTGGTTCTCTCTCTCTCTCTCTCTCTCTCTCTCACTCTTACCTCTTTT
>NC_055974.1:20970263-20975263 GCF_018492685.1 Alosa sapidissima
TCAAAAGGTCACAATTCTATTATGAAAAGATTCTCGATGCATTATGATTATGATCTTGGCCTTCTTCATTATTGATGAACACTATGGATGGAAACACACCCCATATTTGAACTCTATTTTCCCTTTTGCAGGTTTTTAAGAAGTAAGAGACATTTCAAAATAAGAGCTCCTTTTCAGGGATTATTATTGAAATGTAGGCCTATGTCTAAATGCTAAATATTGTGTAGTACACTGCCTTGAAAATATAACTTTTAACATAATATATATATATATATATATATATATATATATAGATTCACTCAGAAAATTCAGTCTCACTTTCATTGCGTTGACTTTGGTGATGGCCTGTGCTCTTCGAATGCTCTTCTAGTTTAAAAATATATTATGTTCTGCATTGATTATTTTCATTTTCTGCATCTCCATCAAGAAAACCATTATTGAATAATTTTGAAGGACTACTGCAGTTTATTAATTCAATAATTCAATAATCGAGTTCCCCTCGATGTAAATCAGCGTGGCCTGTTTTGCGACATATAGCTGAAATCATGACTTTTGTTCGCCGCTGCCATTGCGGAGAAGAGGTGGCGCCTTTAATGAATTCAAATGCGTTTCCTGCGTACGATACAGGAGACAAGACGAGAGGCATGAATATGCATGTGTGTGCGGGGGTGAGGGGAAAAAATGGCACTTACGCGTAATCAAAACAAATGATGATCAAGCCGGTGAATTAAGCAGGTTGCCCGTGATTGAGGTTAACAGCCAATTTACATCAACAGCCCCGTTTGCGTTCACCGCCAGGCCTCTTAGTCGCTAACGTATACCATGCATTTTCTCTACAGTAAATCACACAGATGCACAGCAAGATTAATGCTTAAAATAGATCCGATAAAATGTATGCTAACTACACAACAAATCAGCATATTACACGCATCTACAATGTCACAGTAAATTTTCCTTCATTCGCCTACGTATGTGTGAGTGTAAGTTTTTAGGTGTATTTAAGATATGAGTTGGCAGCCATGAAGGCTAAAAGGTTCAGTGATGTGTTGAAGTGAAATTTTTTATGTTATATCACTGAGGTGGATCCATATCTATAAAAAATCTCACGGCCATAAAATTTTATTTCGCCTGCCAGCCCCTTCCTTGTCTAGTCCTTCGTTTGTTCTCTCACTCTCTCTCTCTCTCTCTCTATCTCTCCACTTCTTTCCCTCCTTCTCTTTCTCTCTGGCACCTTTTTATTAGTTTCTTCCTCCGCCACTCTGGCGGCTCTGAGCGCCACCGAAAAGGCCCTTTCCGCTTCGGTGGTGCGGATAATGCAAGAACAAAGAGCACCTCAATAAAACAATTTCGAAATCAAAGGAGACGTCCCCTTACGCCACGAGAGAAACGAATGGCACTCACACTAACGCTCACACACACACCCACACACACACACACACACACACACACACACACACACACACACACACACACACACACACACACACACACACACACGCACACACTCTGTGCCATATTACCCGGATTGCTGGGTCCCCGCTTTGCGTTGGTTAGTATGAGATGGAGGCTGAAGAGATGCTTGGATCTCAGATAGATATGAGACATGAGCAGACAATGCAACCTTTTCAGAGTCAGTGTTGATCGTGTCTCGGATCTATCAGAGTCGATGCTGCAAGGTTGCTATTGTCAGTTTTAGCATGTAAGGGTGATTGTGAGGATTATTATGATTGTTAATAGGTACTAAATATAGAAATGGTGCAGAACAAACACCTTGACCAATCAGATGCTATTTTATTTAAAAAAAGGTCATTGACATGGAGTGGTGCATTGCAATCTGCTCGACCAATCACAGGCATTGTTATAGGTTATGGGTACACATACTCCTTCCTGTGGTATTGTTAGGTTCCTGTATATTCCAGTGATACTGGAGTCCTCTGCAGATAAATATTTGAACAGAAATTGTGTAAGTAATGAGAATGGTGAGCTACTTTCTGTTGCCACGGTGCAGGATTTCTGATGATTTCTGAGATCTAACTTCTAGGTCCAGGATTGTGGACAGAGACTGTTGCTCCATAGGAATTTTAATGGGCTTTTTTTGTCAAATATACATTGCGGCTTCATGTTTAAACCCTGGGCATTCTGCTCCTTTGTCACTCTGTTGTAGTCACTACGTTGTACGTTGTGATCGGATTTCCTACACCTGTGTGTGTGTGTGTGTGTGTGTGTGTGTGTGTGTGTGTGTGTGTGTGTGTGTGTGTGTGTGTGTAGCCTTGTTCGGTGTTGCGAGTCAATCCTTCCTGAAGGTGGAAACCATCTGATGAGGGATGGGAATGGGAGGGCACGTGTTGCCGGAGGTTGTGAAGGAGACGTGATTCGGCTGACGCCCAGCAGGGGGTAGCAGTCGCTCAGGTTGGACCGACTCTGATGGCGCAGTCACATTCACACCTCACTTCCTTTAGTGGGGTGCAGGGCCAGAACGAGAGGATATGTGCCTGCTCCCCACCCTCAACTACTAGCACACACTTTCTCTCTCCTCTCATTTCTTTTGTTGCTCTCTCTCTCTCTCTCTCACATCTCTCTCTCTCTCTCTCACACACACACACACACACACACACACACACTCATGCTAGGTTGGGCGATGCACTCTGCTCTGTTATGCTGATGCTGTGTGTCTGTGTGCTATTTGTGTGTGTGTGTGTGTGTGTGTGTGTGTGTGTGTGTGTGTGTGTGTGGGAGCACGCACATGTGTGTTTCAGTCACGCAGAGTGACCAGGATTCCCATGCTTAGGTGACTGCTGATGCCTGGGGTATTGAGTTACTGTTTACTAACCCTGCACCCTTTAGCCGCATAGTGGCACACACACACACACACACACACACACACACACACACACACGCACGCACGCACACACACACACACACACACACACACACACACACACACACACACATGCACAGGGCTGATAGGAATGACTTGATCAGTTTGTTTAATGATTGAAAGTGGAACTGCTTTCAAATTGGCATACCATGACCAAACTTACTGCACATCAATGTTCCACAGACACACACACACACACACACACACACACACACACACACACACACACACACACACACACACACACACACACACCTCTGATGGTGCTGGAGTTCACCTTTGTGAGCTCTCTTGAGGTGGTGAAAGATAGCTTCGCGGTTACATAACACAAAGACTACCTATTCTCTGGCCTTGAGTGGAGAGCGCACAGATTGAAGAGTCTTCCCAGACAGAGCGCGAGAAAGAGAGGGATAGAGAGAGGGAGAGAGAGAGAAGGGTGGGCTAGTTTAAGGGGAGGTTATGTCAGTATCTTCTCTTGCGGAGAGCTTGTTGAGGGTGGGGGGCGAGATAGAGGAGGAGGAGGATTGGATGGATCATGGCTCATGAACTCAGAGACTCCAACCCCCACTTTCTGTCTTATCTCCTTTTCACCTCTGCTATCCTCCTCTCCTCTCTTCTCTTCTCTTCTCTTCCCTTTTCCTCCTCTCTCTTCTCCTCTCTTCTCTTCTCTTTTCTTACCTTCTCTTCCTTTTTCCTCCTCTCTCTTCTCCTCTCTTCTCTTCTCTTTTCTTACCTTCTCTTCCTTTTTCCTCCTCTCTCTTCTCCTCTCTTCTCTTCTCTTTTCTTACCTTCTCTTCCTTTTTCCTCCTCTCTCTTCTCCTCTCTTCTCTTCTCCTCTCTTCTCTTCTCTTTTCTTACCTTCTCTTCCTCTTTTCTCTCCTCTCCTCTCCTCCACTCTCCTCTTCTCTTTTCTCCTCTCCTCTCTTGTCTTCTGCCCTCTCCTCTCCTCCACTCTTCTCTCCTTTCTTCTCCTCCCCTCTTCTCTTCTTTCCTCTGATCTTCTAAATTGACCTCCTCAATCCACCTCTTTCTATCCTCACCTTAATTTCACTCTATTCTCTTCTTTTCTTCTCTTCTCTTCATCTCTGCACTGCCCTTCTGGTTTTCTCTCCCCTGTATATTCCTCTCCTCTTCTGTTATTGTCCTGCTCTCCTCTACTCTTCTTTCCTCTCCTCTTCTTTCCTCTCCTCCCCCTCTCCTCACCTGTCCACTTCTCTTCTCTTCTCTTCTCTTCTCTTCTCTTCTCTTCTCTCCTCACCTGTCCACTTCTCTTCTCTTCTCTTCTCTTCTCTTCTCTACACTTCTCCCCTCTGCTCTTATCCTCCCCTCATCTCCTCTCCTCACCACTCCACTTCTCTCCCCTCTTCTCCCCTCTCTCCTTTCCTCTCTTTCTCCTCCTCCACTGTACCCCCTCCTCTCCCCTCTTTCCTCTCCTCTCCTCCCCACTGTATCCCCTCTCCTCTCAGCTCCCCTCTCCCCTCCCCTCTCTCCTCTCCTCCTCTCTCCTCTCCTCCCCACTGTATCCCCTCTCCTCTTCCCTCTCCCCTCTCTCCTCTCCTCCTCTCTCCTCTCCTCCCCACTGTATCCCCTCTCCTCTCCTCTCTCCTCCCCTCCCCACTGTGTCTCTCCTATGGCGGTTATGTAAGGGGGATCCGGTGGCTCTGAGGTGTCACCAGGTGAAAGGAGGGGGTGAACGAAAATGAGATTCCGTCTCAGGATTTCTTCACACATACTGGTATACGTGTGTGTGTGTGTGTGTGAGAGAGAGAGAAAGAGAGAGAGAGAGAGATTTATATGTTTGTATGTATGTATGTATGTGTGAATAACATTATTTATAAAATTATTCATGAAAATGGAGGATATAGCATTTATATATATGTATGTGTGTGTGTGTGTGTGTCTGTGTGCACATGTGCAAGTGCAAGGTCCCACACAGGTCAATATAACTATGTGGCAGAGATGTCAAGGTCTCTGTCTTTCTTTCTTTCGTTCTTTCTCTCTCTCTCCCTCTCTCTCCATCTCTCTCTCTACAGTCCCTTCAGTTAGAGAAAACCTTCTCCTTGAGCATGAAGCAAAGTCCTTACAGGCCATTGTGGTCTCAACTCTGAGCTGAATGGGAGTC
>NC_055974.1:20980263-21005263 GCF_018492685.1 Alosa sapidissima
ATGTTGAATTCATGAAGTTGCTTAAAAGAACATTTTGAAATGAACGACCTATCATAGCCATAAATTATTAGTCATACCTGTTTGAGTGAGTCCATACTAACTCCATGACTATGGATTCTTCCTCTTCATACTGATGCTAAAGGTGTTTGAAAAAGACTGTAAGACTCATTATGTTGTATTAACTAGTATAACTGCTCAACACAAAGGCCAGCACAAATTATGTTAGTGTGTCTCCTTATATAACCTTCTCTTTGACAACATGGATGCTCTGCAAAGATCTAATGCTGTTTCCTTGAGATGTGTGGAGGAGAAAGAGACATTGAGTAATGCTGAGGCGGTTTGGGGACAGAGGCATATTGTGCTGTTCTCTTGTCTCTCTCTCTCTCCTCTCCCCCCTCTCTCCCTCTCTCTCTTGTCTCCCCCCTCTCTCTCTCGCTTGCCTCTCTCTTACCTCTCTCTCTCTCTATCTCTCTCTCTCCTCTCCCCCTCTCTCTCACCTCTGTCTCTTATCACTCTCTCTTGTCCCCCCCCCCCCCCCTTTCTCTCCCCCCCCCCTCTCTCTCGCCTCTCTCTCACCAGTTGAGTCCATGGATGAGCTGAGTTTGTGTGCAGCTCAGGAAAAGGTCAGTGCTTTCTGTTCAGTAACATGCTGCACAAGGCTGAACAGACTGATCTTTTGCCGGTTCTCTGCAAAAGGCTACTACAAGTAAAAGAGACGCTTTATGAAATTAATGTCGCAATTAAAGGCTACATTGCACATCTGTGTGACAATAACTTTGAGTCATTGGGTTGTGTTTTGTAAAAAACTTTTGCAAGGATGTACAGCCGATGTATTGTCCCATTGTGTGATGAATTCTTAGTAAAATAAACAATAACAAGGGCATGCATACATAAAGCATACATTTCCATCTGTGTTTTTAGATGATTCAGAGGCATTTTAATAGTCTTTATTCTTTATATGTGTTAGTGGTAGCCTTCTTGTTAAGTGGCTACACACACACACACACACACACACACACACACACACACACACACACACATACAGTACACACACATACACACACACACACACACAGGCTCACTCTCAATAGGATGACATTTATTAATTAAATATGGTGCAGTGCCGCAGGAGGCCTTCTCCCTGTGCTGGTCTCCAGACACCAGTAATTACATTGGCATTTAGCTTGATGATAAGCCAACCCTATGGCCTTTATGAGATATATTCTACAGAGAGAGAGAGAGAATGATGGAGAAAAAAGTTAAATGAAAAGAGATGGAGAGAAAGCACAAAGGACACCATTAACCCCCCCTCCACACACACACACACAAACACACACACACACACACACACACACACACCCCAACCCTGCTTGCATCCCTATGTGTTCCACAACTAGATACTGTTTGTTAGCTGGGCTCTGCTGTCTTAAAGATCTATATCATGCTGCTACATTTGCAATCCTGGCCATTTAACATGGCAACCTATTCTGGCAAATGGGCTGAGAGGCTATTGTGCAGTTGCAGTACTTGTCACTTGAGTGCAACTAAGCTTGTTTTAGAGTGTTGCATAGAAAATAACCAAATGCTTTATTTAGCCAGTCTGTTTAGCATTGCAATTGCTATGGCATTAGCATTGCTATGTTTATAGCTATGAGACGACATGCTTAAAAGGCCACTCTGTCCACATCCTCTTTTTGATTTTGGTACAGAAATGTTTCTTCAGTCGGGCATGATTTTGTTTTCTTCTCTAGAGCATCTAGTTTGGCACTCCATCGCACATGGATAGGTAAGGCCAGTGATAGCAATGTGGAACGCAAGACTAGCCAGGCTCATTTTAGGAGTTGTAAAGAAAGTTGTGTGATGAGGAGTACATGCAGTCCACATCTACAAATTTGATCGAAAGCTGCGATAATTAATTGAGCAGATGTCTACAGAGTTGTGAAGCTTGAGATACTGAACGTGCTATTCAATGCCCAATTTAGTGCTCAATAACTATTATGTTTTAGCTGCAAAATACCCTAACATTTACTTGTTTGAAGTTTTGAAGTTTTGGGTGGTTGTTATGGAGTTTTGCAAAAAAATATTACCTGTATTTGAAAACAGGAAGTTGGTGAAATGTAAGAAGCAATAAACAGTTGGCACACTGCAATATATTAAATCTAACTTCTGTCTTCGATGAGAAGCGACGAGTCTCTAGACTCATTTCAAAGCTTAAGGTGAGAGTGCACCAGACAATTTTTTTTAAATTCTTTTCAAACACCAGAGTCTGTGAATAATTAAGTTTGATTATAAAAGAGTGGATAATGAATTGCGGCAGTAAGTTGGATAAAGGGTGCCTTTATATTTCCAGGGGTTTCTAGGTCATATTGATGTGTTTATTGTATACCCTGGGAGTTGTGAAAAGCGATCATGTTTAGTTTCTTTTCCTCTGCTTTGTCTCACTCACCAGTGGCTCTTGGGTATATTTCTTATGACTGCTGTGGCCTTACAGAGCTCCAGAAAGGTTGTTAGAAGAAGAAATAGACAAATATATTCTGTTCCAAAAAAGATATATCCGCCACATGAAGCTCTCCTTTTGCACGTTGCTGTCTATTTACTCACTATTGCTTCTACTCCTACTAGTTTTATTCTCCATTTTTGTACAAGACGTCTAAAATGGATATCCAGTAAAATCTTAACCCCCCAGCAACCAAGAACTCCATCCAAGAACTTGCTATTGCTTCTACTCCTACTAGTTTTATTCCTCACTTTTTGTATAAGAGGTCCAAAATTGTTATCAAGTAAAATCTTAACTCCCAGCAACCACTCCATAACCTTAACTCCATCCACATAACCAGACCAATCTTCTAGCAGCCTGCTGTGGGGAATAGCAACATGCTAGTTCACTGACATAAGCTTTGTAAATAGCTTATGTCAAATAAAATTTGTAAATGTATTATATAAACATATTTTGGTTGCAATGACAGGGTTATCCATTTGTAAAGTGTCTATTTGGTTTTGTTTTTGTTTTTGTAGTAACATTTTTAAATCAGCACTTCGCCAGCAAGCTGTACTAGGGCAGTTGTGGGAAAGTTTGCTTGCAGACTTATTTTCTGGTTACAATAACTAGGTATTCGGAATGTGCTGTGTCAGTTTCTCGATAACTTTAACAAAATCTAAGCAAGAGAAGGGCAAACAAATAAGATTAATATTTCAGCACGGCAGTCTATGGAGTTTGCCAATCTGACTACCGTTTCGATGGGTAGCGATGCAGATACAGGAGACGCACAACTTCGAAAGGTTCACGCCAGCGTCGAGGCAACAGCGTAGTAGTCGAGGCAACGGCGTAGTAGTCGTTGCGCGGAGTTGACACAGAATCATAAAACAGCTTTATGGTGTATTTGCGTTACAGTGGGGGCTCTGTGATGTTATCCACTCTCTCTTGTCTTATCTGTGCTCGCCACACCTGCCTCAACATTGGCAACGCCCCCCCCCCCCCCCCCCCCCCCCCACACACACACACACACCATCCCCTCTCAACTCACAGCAACCAGTAACCTAATGGTGTGTCTGCATTAGAGAGGAGGCCTTGTGTGAGTCTGAGAGAAGTGTCCACCCTCCCCTCTCCTTTCCCCTCTCCTCTCCTCCTCTCATCTCCCCTCTCTTCTCCTCTCCTCTCCTGTCTCCTCCTACCCTCCCCTCCCCTCTCTTCTCTTCTCCTCTCCTCTCCTCTCTGCCACCCCAACCCCCCCCCCCCCCCCCCCCCATACACCCTCTCCTCTCCTCTCTGATGGCCACACCTGCCTCCAGACCAGTGTTGGCTCTCGCTCCGCACGAGAGTGATGAGTCACAGCAGGGCCGGCGGGATATTTCTGTGTTGTTTGATCGTCATTATTTTTAGCTCTTGTCCTTCCCTCCTTCACTTTCCCTTCCTTCCCTCATTCACTTTCTCTCTCTCTCTCTCTCTCTCTTTCTCTCTCTCTCTCTCTCCACTGATGACTGCAGCCTGCACTCTATTCTTCTCTATATTTTTTTTTTCTTTTGTTCTGTTTCATATTGTTTCAGTCTTTTATTTTTCACAATACTGTGATTCTTCTCCTCTTTTTGTTTGTGTTTTGCGTGAGAGACGGTGGAGCTGTGAATTGAGACACGCTTGGGGAAACAAGTGGAGTTCTAAGTGCGCTTGAGGCAGCAGCGTCAGAAGTGACCTTTTCAGCGCTTTGAGAAGACATCCATGTGGGAAGGGCCAGTGACCCATATATCAGCCACCCCCTGAAATAGACACAGCTCTAGAATGGACCCCTGCCCTGGCACAGGTGGAGAACACACACTTTAGACTTTAGACAGTGAAAGTCCTACCATGTATTGGTTCTACCTGTGCACTTAGAACAGGTGATTTCAGGATCTTGCTCATCTACCTGGCTGAAGCAGTGTTGTGATCACTAGATTTAGCTGGTTTGCTGAATAGTAGGAACAAATATCTAATTTCTGAAGCCGGAGATTCCCACCCCGGACCCTGGTCAACCTCATCTTTTATCCAGTAATTTGTGTGTGTGTGTGTGTGTGTGTGTGTGTGTACTCCATATTTCAGCACTGTACAAATTGATATATGTGTGAAAGCCAAAATCTGGCCCAGATCTCAAGCCAATTTTATTTATATTGCAATAACAAGAATTGCAATTGTAAAAGATCTCAAGGTGCTTTACAGAGTCCAAAGCCTGGACCCTCCATAGAACAAATTCTAAGCTTCAAATTCCATTGCTTTGAGTGTAAACCCTCACGAGATTCTGTTCAGCAGTTCTTTGAATCTCCACTTTACTCAACTAAAGGCAAGCGACTGAAGTTTTTCCTCATGAGCCCCTAAAAGCACTAAGGCACAGATCTGGTCACAGTAAACCCCCAAGAGGTTCTGTTCGACAGTTGTGTTTTTTTTTTTTTTTTTTTAACTACACCGACTGTCTTCTCCATGAATAGCAAACATCTGATGTCTGTCTGATTCAACGGATATGTAACAGATGTCTGCCTGCGAGATGCAGTTTCTATTTCTGTGTGTCCAGCTTTGACCAGTAATTGCGTTCCTCACTGCATTCCGAGTCTGTACTCCGCTGACACCTGAGGCAGGCGTCGGTCACTCTTTCCAGCAATTCCATATATGCACAGTTCCTTTCTTCCGTACATGAACTGAATTGTCTTTCTGACTGCAGTCTGAGGGCCCTAATTTGAATGATGGGCAAAGTGCAAAATCCTAAGTCTAACTAATACTGATATAACTAATTAAAAACTGTTTGCTAATTTAACACCATGGGAAAGACCTTGAACACATTCAGCTCAATGCTTCCTCATGCCACAATATAGGCTAGCTCTAGATCAGGTGAGAGAACTTATATCATTTTTATTTTTTTAAAAACTTAAACGGGTCACACCCAGACTTTTGACCTTTTTTCCCCCATTTAAATTAGGGCCCAAAATGTCTCTGCCGCTAAACACCTAAAGAGGGATAGATAGATAGATAGATAGATAGATAGATAGATACTTTATTGATCCCTAGGGGAAATTCAAGGCATCGGTCACTTTCAGATGCTGTGTCTGTGTCTGTGTCTGTGTCTGTGTCCGTGTCTGTGTCCGTGTCTATGTGTTCTAACAATAGCGTTTTCTTCGCTAACACCTACACCAGACGTCAGTCTTGTGTGAGATGCTGATTGCCTTTTCTGTGCGCTGGGCATTCGGCGGTCCTCTGGAGCGCCCGTGGATGACTCAGAATGGACTTGTGTGGGCTGGGATCTGTCTCATTAGGGGCTGCATGTCCAATCCCTTCACCGAGCGCACGCACACACACTCACACTCACACTCATACATGCACATGCACACACACACACTCGCACACATGCACATGCACACACGCACACGCACACGCACACGCACACACTCATGCATGCACAAACTTGCTTAATATGGCTCAAGTGATACTTTCTCTGAAGATATTGCCACACCACACGCCCATTACAGATAAAATTACACCCCCACATGATACTATCGTTAGGCTTCTTCTGCTTCTTCTTCTTCTTCTTCTTCTAACGCAATTAATGCAGCTTCAACCGTTTAACGTAGAAACTTCATTCAAACTATGTTACGTAGGTCTTACTTAGGACATCTGGGCTTTGTATTTTTCATCTTTGTAACTTTTATACTTTTTAAACTATTTATTAAAAACTACTCAAAATTTCCCCATAGACTTAACATTGGGCTGATGACATCACAATGGGCTAATTAACTTGATTTGCACCTGTATCAACTTCCAGCTGCTCAACTAAGCCCCATCAAAGAGCCAGTTAAGCTGATTGATTGATTGATTGATTAAACTATTAATTAAAAACTATATTGGCCTTTATGACATCACAGCAATTAGAATCGTGTGCCAGGTGGCCAGGACACCTGCATCAACTGTCAGTTTCTCAGGCTTTAAGCATACAGTCTCATTCTCTTAAGACTACACATCATGTTCAACTGTTTCAACTGTTCAGTCATTCCAACTATATTAAACCTCATCTACTTAGCAAATAATTTACCAATTAAACTATCCACCTATTTAACTGTTCAGTCATTCTAACTATATTAAACCTCATCTACCTAGCAACCAATATAGTTTGTGTTTACTCTGTATGATATTTTACATAATATTTTTTAAGTATAAGTATATATACTTTTTTGATCCCGTGAGGGAAATTTGGTCTCTGCATTTAACCCAATCGGTGAATTAGTGAAACACAAACAGCACACAGTGTACACACAGTGAAGCACACACTAATCCCGGCGCAGTGAGCTGCCTGCTACAATGGCGGCGCTCGGGGAGCAGTGAGGGGTTAGGTGCCTTGCTCAAGGGCACTTCAGCCGCAGCCCACTGGTCGGGGCTCGAACCGGCAACCGGCAACTCTGGACTTGTAACCGGAGCGGTTACAAGTCCAGAGTGCTAACCAGCCAGCCACGGCTGCCCCTTTTGCATTTTCATGCACTGTATTTCCTTCAGGAAATGCTTTTCTAGTTCTTCTTCTAACGCAGTTAATGCAGCTTCAACCGTTTAACGTAGAAACTTGATTCAAACTATGTTACGTAGGTCTTACTTATTACATCTGGGCTTTGTATTTTTCATCTTTGTAACTTTTATACTTTTTAAACTATTTATTAAAAACTACTCAAAATTTCCCCATAGACTTAACATTAGGCTGATGACATCACAATGGGCTAATTAACGTGATTTGTACCTGTATCAACTTCCAGCTGCTCAACTAGGCCCCATCAAAAAGCCAGTTAAACTGATTGCACCTGTATGATCTGCTTTCTGTTGAACTAGGCCAACTCTCTCTGTGTCTCTCCATTCTACAAGGATATAAGGCGCATTCCATCCAACTTTCTATCCATTCATCCTCTTCAAACCATTCACTCATCCACCCATTAAACTATCCATTAACATCCATTAAACAATCTGCCTATCTACATCCATTCAACTTTCTGTCTATCAACATCCATTACACTATCTACATTTAACTTTTAAACTATATACTCTGTCTCAGGCTTTAAGCATACAAACTGGCTCTGTTAAGACTATATATCCTGTTCAACTGTTTCTTCTGCCCACAACTGTTTGTCATTCCAACTATATTAAACCTCATCTACCTAGCAAATAATTTAACCTTTTAAACTATCCACCTATTTAACTGTTCAGTCATTCCAACTATATTAAACCTCATCTACCTAGCAAGTAATTTAACCTTTTAAACTATCCACCTATTTAACTGTTCAGTCATTCCAACTACATGCATATTAAACCTCATCTACCTAGCAAATAATTTAGCCTTTTAAACTATCCACCTATTTAACTGTTCAGTCATCCCAACTATATTAAACCTCATCTACCTAGTTCAGTCATTCCAACTATATTAAACCTCATCATGTTGGTTGCCAATTAGCACATCATTTGCTTTAACAATATATTTCACACCATATGTTTTGCATTTTCATGCACTGGTAATTTCCTCGAAATTACATTTTCTAGTTTTTCTAAATGTTTTTAATGACTAATCCATGCTTTAGTAGGTCACATTAATTTGTTATTCTAAAATGCATACATTTGAAAATATTATGTTGATTAAATAGTTGTGCTGTGGCATTGTGAGTGGTTGACTTTTGTCCGTTGTAAAATGGAGAATGGCACTCCCACAGTTACCAGATGATACCAGATTTCAACCTTCCAGAGGTGGACAATTCAACCTTGTGCATAAAAGCCTCGTTAAGACATGTCAAATCTTATTAGCATCTCTGCATTTCACTTCATGGAGAATACTCATCACAGACAGACATCACGGATAGAATATAATAAATCGATCTCTCATGGCCATGGGCATACATATACACAATGCCAGTGGGTAGTTTTGTTTTGTTTTGTTTTGTTTTGTTTTATTTATATAATTGCTAGTTTGTATGTTCAGTTCTTAGCTGCATAATGAGCTATTTTGCCCATACGTGGAGGTGCAGAATAGATAATGCTATATCCACGCATGCTAAAGGCTAAATCAGAAAGTCCTTCAGCTCAGTGCATTGCTCTTGCTCTGTGGCGCTGCTAACTGCCTGTGCTCTGAAGCTGGGGTGTGATGCTAATGCTGTGTAGCAGGCATGGCCTGTAGCATCATGTTATCGGGCTATTGTGTGCTTTTACCATCTTGTACAGAAATAGTGCTCAGTTCCCTCTCTGTGAGATGCTGATGGGTGATGGGGAGTGTGTCAGTGTGCAGCCAATCACAGTAGAGCTCTAATCCCTCTGAGGGGGTACTTTCCCCTCTCTCCGTGTCTCTCTTTCTTTCCCTCTATCTCTCTTTTTTCTCTCACTCCTCACTCAAGCTATACATTTCACTTCTTCCCTTTCCTCTGTCTCTCTCATCTCCTCTTTCTCTTCCCTTCTCTAGTCATGTCTTTTATAATTCTCTCTTTCTCCCTCCCTTCTCTCTTTTTCTCTCCCTCCCTTCTCTCTTTCTCACCTTTCCTACTCTCTCTCTCTCCCTCTCCTCTCTCTTTCTGTCTGTCTCCCTTGCCTCTCTCTCTCTCCTCTCTCTCTCTCTCTCTCTCTCTCTCTCTCTTTCTCTATCTTCCTGTCTCTCTCTCTCTCACTCTTCTCTTTTTTCCCCCTCACATTGTTGATGCAGTGAGGTTGACCCAGATTCCAGGCGCGTCCAAGCATGACTGACACCCAGGAGCCGACAGGTCGTGTGGTGGACGCGGACGGCCTCGGTGCCGTGCTGCCCGGTTGCCTTGTCTGTGCTGCTGCTGCTGCTGCTGCTGCTATTACTGTCTAGCTCAGGCACAGAGCCCCAGTCCTTCAGGCCTTCAGGCCTCACCGCTCTCTTCTGACATACTGTGAGTGTGTGTGTGTGTGTGTGTGTGTATGTATGACTGAATGTGTTTGAGTGTGTGTGCTAGTGTATGTGCAAGTGTTTGTGTATGTCTAAGTGATGAGCAAGTGTGTGTGTGCATGTGCGTGTGTGGTGTGCTTGTGGGCATGTGTGTGTGCGTGTGTGTGCGTGTGTGTGCGTGCGTGTGCGTGTGTGTGGTCTTCCCTAGCTGCCACCAACATGCTGTGGGCTGCCCTGCTGTCAGGCTGTGATGCTGCCCAGTAGATGATGAAAGCAAAAGAAAGAAGGACAAGCTCGGGCCGCAGTTGTAACTGAGAGGGAATAGCAGCGAGAACTGTAGAAGCCTTCACATTGTTTACCCTTTCCCTGACCACACAGGAGTTTGATTGCAGTTAAGCCTGAGAATGAAACTCATGAATACTGATGCTGTTGAAAATATCATTGCATTCATATCATGAAATAGTCTCTGTTCATAGTAAAGAGTCTTCGGAATAGAACTCTGAAATGGATTCCTGAAGGATGAACAAACAGACTGTAAAAGGGATTGGGGGATCTCAGAGGCTCAAACACAGTGAATAGAAAAACAACAGCAATAGCAGCAGCAACAACAACAACAACAACAACAAAAACACACATAAGAGCACCTGCCTGCGATGCCTAATCCTGCAAACACAGTTTCCATTAGGAGAGAGGGAGAGGGAGGGAGAGAGGGAGGGAGGGGAAGAGAGGAAGAGAGAGAGAGCATTTTGAATGGGGAGTAATTTTGTATGTGCGTCTGTGTGTGTGTTTGTGCGCACGCACATATGCAGGTGCTTGTGCATAGTGTGTGTGTGTGTGTGTGTGTTCTGCGTGCATGTAGGTGCAGACCTCATGGCGTTTTAATAGCTAATGGGCCCTGCCTTCCTCCTCTCTCCCCCCTGCTGTTCTGGGCGTCTTGTCCATCTCCCAAAAAGGCAGCCACAGAGGAGGGAACGTCAGGACCATTTAGACAGGCCGTCGAGGAGCACACACACACACACACACACTCTCATACACACACCCACCAGACAGGCCGCTGAGGAACACACACACACACACACACACACGCTCACTCGCAGACAGGCCGCCGAGGAACACACACTCGCACACACACACACACACACAGACGCACACGCAGACAGGCCGCTGAGGCAATGTGGCCCGCCACAGGTCCCCCCAGCACAGCATGCGCTAAGACAACTTACCTTAATATTTCATGGGCTACATTACCTCAATTTCACCACACTGAGTCCTGAAACCCTGGCATGCAATGTGTCCTGACAGCCAAAGCCGGGATTTTTTTTTTTTTTTTTTTGGTCGTCACACATCCACACACACACACACACACACACACAAACTCTCTTCCCTCTAAAAACAAATCTTAAAAAGCTCCAGCAGGCCTTTTAGAAAGAGAGAGAGAGAGAGAGAGCATTATGAAAGTGTGTAAGGGGCCAGCCTAGGACACTGTCTGTGTTTATGTGATTGATTGGCCTCATTGCTAGTATGGTGTTCGTAGTGCAGAGAAGAGTCATAGCATGACAAGCACAGGATTAGTATGCCATCATGACAATCTTCATCCGACAGGCCTGGATTCCTTTAGAAGCCAGAGCGGTGTTTACTACACCACTCTACATGGCAAAGAACAAGACTACACTGTTCTATTCTGTTCTATTCTATTGTATTCTATTCTATTGTGTTCCATTCTGTTTTATTCCATTCTATTCTATTGTGTTCTATTTAGGGCTGCACAATAATCACTATCACAAAATGAACGAACACAAAATGAACCACACCAAGCTACAAATACTTGTGCACAATTCGTTTTGCCACATTTATGTTTTTTATTCACGTCATCCTCCTTGGCTGTGCCACTTCTGTTCGGGGGGTGTACGTAGTGTGTGAGGGGCACAGAAATTCTGATTGGTGGGCTTCACAGTCGGTTGGGGGTGCTGTGCTTCTTGTGCACTGGGCGTGCTCACCAGTCAGGGGTGGCACAAATTAAATAGACATTTATATTGAACCGAATCAATCTATTGACATTCAAAATCGTATTGCAAATCACAATCGCAATATCTGTCAAAAGAACCATAATTAGATATTTTGCCCAAATCATGCAGCCCTAGTACTGTTATGTTCTGTTCTGTTCTATTATGTTCTGCTCTGTTCTATTCCAGAGCCCTATCTATAAGGTTATATTCTGTTCTTTCTAAGCTCTATTTTACTCTCTGCAAAACTCCACAATATCATACTGTACTATACTGTAGTACAGTTTACTCTACTATGCTGTAGGCCTACTATGACACACTGTTGTTAGGTGTGGTTACATGATATATTTTCATTCTCTTCCGCACTATACTGCACTATTCTATACTAAATTATTATTACTTTAGTTATTTATCACTTGTTTTACGATGCTGTAGTGCAACAATGCTCTACAGAGCAGCTGTGGAAACTTGTGAGGCTCCATTGATTCTTAATGCATTCTGCTCTTTATGGCTCTCTGTGTAATAGGCTTTTGCATTGTGTTCTCAGCCTGAGTGTCCTCAGATGCTCTCTGGGTTGCTTGCAACTTTGTTTTTATGGTGGGGCCTCTTTTTGGTCCATTCATCTGACTTTAATTGACTCTTTGGCATTTATGAGGACATTTTTTGCAATGAACTTGGCCCAATTATCCTAAGCAATAGTGGAAGTGAATTGCTACCAGTTCTAAAATGTTATCATTGATTTAAAACGGTTCTGTCTGTGATTTTTTGTTGTTGTTGTTTTGAAATGAAGAATATTGACTATTTCATCACACTGTCAGAAACCATAAAACAGGGTGGTGGAGTGCATCATATCTTTAAAAAAAAAAGTAGAAGAAATAGCTCAGAAGCAAAATTATCACTTTAGTTAGAAAGGGCATGCTTTTTTGGATGCTTTTTGTGACTTCCAGGAATATGTGTTCCTGGAAGTATCCTTGTCAGGCCATCTTTGTCGGGACACAGGTCCCGCAACACGGGTCCAGTGCAGAGCAATGAAGAAGAGGCCTGACGAGGAGAGGGGCATTGATGAAGTGTGTGTGGGGAGAAGAGAGGAGTATGGAGAGGAGAGGAGAGGAGAGGAGAGGAGAGGAGGAGAGAGGAGAGGGGAGAGGAAAGTGTAGTAATAGGACCAGCATCAGCAGGACATTTCTGAGAAGAGGACAAAGGGGGATGGTTATGAGTGGACAAGCAGCAGTAGAGCTGAGAACATTTTCAGGCGGCGGGGGGCGGGGGGGGGGGGGGGGGGGGGGGGGGGTTGAGAGAGGAGCTAAACAAACCAATTAGTGGAGTGGTTAAGCTCATATAATGAGAAGTATTGTGCATTTTATGACTAAAGCATGAAATTGTGTTCAGTGTTTCTACACACCTTGAAGTTTATTTTCAGACGTGGAGCCACTCCAGATTTAAGTATAAGTATATATACTCTTTTGATCCCGTGAGAGAAATTTGGTCTCTGCATTTATCCCAATCCGTGAATTAGTAAGCGCTTTCAGATATAACCTCCGGAGTATATGCTGAGGTTTGTCAAACGGAGGTCCTACCCTTCGGATGATTCAGATATGATGCTAACCTGCGGACCTTATACTGACCTTATACGGACCTATGTGTGAACGACATACACGCACATTACAGAATCTCCGTGTGGTTGTCGAGTGAGGGGTGGGGGCTTGTAGAGTTCACAAGATGCGAGATATGACGCAGAATATATGCGGCCGCTGCCTGTCACAGCTGCTGTTTGTTTACAAAGTGTATGCATTATGTAGGCTAAAAAAGAAAAATCGGTAACACTTTACTTGACGGGTGAGTTCATAACACATTCATAGCAGCTGTCATAAACTGCACATAAAGCATTCATGACTGTTTCATGAGACATGACTCAACATTCATACTTAACCTTTCATGAATGTGGAAGACAGGACGACAACACTATGTCAAAATAAAAGTCCAACATTGTATTTGTGTAACCTGGATACCATTAATTTAATCTCTCCAGCCTTTGTAAATATTTCATGAATATCTTATGAAGTCTACATTGAATGTCACTTTACTATACAAGTTGTGAAGTATTCGTAATCACTGAGTTTAACACTGGGAGGTAAACTAGCCTACATTCAGCTGACCTGTATTTGTGTAACCTGGAACGGTTGGACATTCCCAGTAGCAAAAGATGAGAAATCATCTGCAAAGGTTACATCATAAAAAAAAAAACATTTTTATGAAACCAAAATTATTTGCTTGACCATGTTCTGTCTTTTTGGCCCTGGAGTATTGACTCAGATGACTCAGATGTGACGTGATCAGGTAAGAGGTTTGGACCAAAAACGGCAATGCTGCTTTGCGACTTTGGATTTTTATTTTGACAAGTTCTCGTCGTTCTGTCTTCCACATTCATGAAAGGTTTAGTATGAATGTTGAGTCATGTCTCATGAAACAGTCATGAATGCTTTATGTGCAGTTTATGACAGCTGCTCACTAGGTGTGAATTTTAACCGCATGTTCTACGCTTCGTTCAGACACAGCACATTCACATAATGTCCGGAGGAAATACTAGGGGGGGAGTAGTAGAACAACCGGCTAAATTCGGACTTCCATATGATCGGTTATGTCGTTCAGATATACGGCCCCACCGTTTAACATCCGCAGAACCTCCGGTCTTACACGTATGTCTGAAAGCGCTTAGTGAAACACACACAGCACACAGTGTACACACAGTGAAGCACACACTAATCCCGGCAAAGTGAACTGCCTGCATCAACAGCGGCGCTCGGAGCAGTAAGGGGTTAGGTGCCTTGCTCAAGGGCACTTCAGCCGTGCCTACTGGTCAGGGTTCGAACCGGCAACCCTCCGGTTACAGGTCCGAAGTGCTAACCAGTAGGCCACGGCTGCCCCAATTTGACTCTGGGGCAATGAGTTGGAGAAGAGGGTAACAAGAGTGGACTATTCAGAGGAGAGGAGATGAGATGAGAGGAGAGGAGATGAGATGAGAGGAGAGGCGAGCCATTTGTAAGGCAAAGTCATGTGCTGGACAGAGCTATGGGCCCAGTAGGGTCCAGTTCAGAGCCAGGTCAGATGAGTGGAGAGACATTTTAAAGGGTGTGGGAAAAAAGAAAAGAGGAATTTAGGAAAAGAGTGAAGTGGAGAGGAGGAAAGAGAGGAGGGGAAAAGATGAGAGAAGAAAGAAAAAAGAGGGGGAAAGAACTGCAGGAAAGAGAGTAGGGGCGCAGACAGGAGAGGAGAAGAGAGGAGAAGAGAGGAGAGAGGACAGGAGAGGAGATGAAAGGAGAGAAGAGGAAAGAGAGCAGAGAAAAGGAGAAAGGGTAATAAGAGGACATGACGTGTCAGGAGAGTAAAGAAAAGAAACACACCATTTTTTGGGGTGAAAAAAAAAGAGAACAAAAGAGGAGAAGAGAGCAGAAGACTTGAGAGAGAGAACAAGACAAATGGAGAGGAGGAGAGAGGGAACAAGACAAATGGAGAGGAGGAGAAGGGGACAAGACAAATGGAGAGGAGGAGAAGACTTGAGAGAGGGAACAAGACAAATGGAGAGGAGGAGAAGGGGACAAGACAAATGGAGAGGAGGAGAAGGGGACAAGACAAATGGAGAGGAGGAGAAGGGAACAAGACAAATGGAGAGGAGGAGAAGACTTGAGAGAGGGAACAAGACAAATGGAGAGGAGGAGAAGACTTGAGAGAGGGAACAAGACAAATGGAGAGGAGGAGAGAGGGGACAAGACAAATGGAGAGGAGGAGAATACTTGAGAGAGGGAACAAGACAAATGGAGAGGAGGAGAAGACTTGAGAGAGGGAACAAGACAAATGGAGAGGAGGAGAGAGGGGACAAGACAAATGGAGAGGAGGAGAAGACTTGAGAGAGGGAACAAGACAAATGGAGAGGAGGAGAAGACTTGAGAGAGGGAACAAGACAAATGGAGAGGAGGAGAAGACTTGAGAGAGGGAACAAGACAAATGGAGAGGAGGAGAAGGGGACAAGACAAATGGAGAGGAGGAGAAGGGGACAAGACAAATGGAGAGGAGGAGAAGACTTGAGAGAGGGAACAAGACAAATGGAGAGGAGGAGAAGACTTGAGAGAGGGAACAAGACAAATGGAGAGGAGGAGAGAGGGGACAAGACAAATGGAGAGGAGGAGAAGACTTGAGAGAGGGAACAAGACAAATGGAGAGGAGGAGAAGACTTGAGAGAGGGAACAAGACAAATGGAGAGGAGGAGAGAGGGGACAAGACAAATGGAGAGGAGGAGAAGGGGACAAGACAAATGGAGAGGAGGAGAAGGGAACAAGACAAATGGAGAGGAGGAGAAGGGGACAAGACAAATGGAGAGGAGGAGAAGGGGACAAGACAAATGGAGAGGAGGAGAAGACTTGAGAGAGGGAACAAGACAAATGGAGAGGAGGAGAAGACTTGAGAGAGGGAACAAGACAAATGGAGAGGAGGAGAAGACTTGAGAGAGGGAACAAGACAAATGGAGAGGAGGAGAGAGGGGACAAGACAAATGGAGAGGAGGAGAAGACTTGAGAGAGGGAACAAGACAAATGGAGAGGAGGAGAAGACTTGAGAGAGGGAACAAGACAAATGGAGAGGAGGAGAAGACTTGAGAGAGGGAACAAGACAAATGGAGAGGAGGAGAAGGGGACAAGACAAATGGAGAGGGGGAGAAGACTTGAGAGAGGGAACGAGACAAATGGAGAGGAGGAGAAGGGGACAAGACAAATGGAGAGGAGGAGAAGGGGACAAGACAAATGGAGAGGAGGAGAAGGGGACAAGAGTGGATTGGTCGGAGGAGTGGAGTGATTTCCAGAGCAGGAAGTGGTGAGGAGAGGAGAGAACAGGGAGTTTTTTTTTTTTTTTTTTCTGGCAAGTCGACTGGACCCGTGGCTGTAGAGGGCCAATTTGAGTTTGTCACACATGAAATATGGAAGTGTGCTCCATTCTGGTCCTCCTGGCTCCAACTACTGCACCTCCTACACACACACACACACACACACACACACACACACACACACACACACACACACACACATACACACACACACACAAACATACGCACACATACGCACACACACATACACACACATACGCACACACACACACGCACACACAAACACACACACACACACATACACACACACACACACACACACACACACAGTCTGCCAAAGCATGAGTGATAGCACCCGATACAAAGCTCCAGCCCTCTGCCAAGCGTGTTATTTATTTAATTCAGAAATGTATGTTTTTATGTGTTTATGTGATATATTTATTTATATGTGTATTCTGTCATCCACTCCAGTTATTTGTGGTGTTTTTTCATGAACTCTAGTTTGTGTCTTTAGTAACTAACAATATCAGCTTGATCATGTTAGTTAGTTAGTTTCACTTTTGTTCTCATAAGTATTTGTCATTGTTTTACAGCGGTTACATTTGTTGTGTTAAAATGTTGTGTCCTCTGTTCCGTTAGGCTTAGTGTTGTGTGTAGAGGTTGCATTGTATTTGTGTCGGTCAGTAAGAGCGGTCAGCCATACAGGAGGGGAGCGATAATCAGGTATTCTAGAACTCTTAGTGCAGAACTGACAGACAGCCGTGGGACTGTTGCTTGGCAGCCTAATGTCATGAGACTGCATTGAGATCTAGTTTTATGACTGCGATACGTGTCTATATCGGTCACAGTACACACATGGATACACACATACACACAGAAACACGCATATGGGCAGGAACCCACTGACACACACGAGAGACGCAATGATACATACATACACATTCCTCTACCTCTTTTGTGATCCGATCAATACTTCATTTTTCGAAGCAGATACTGTGATATGAAACCACATCAGACAAGAGTAAAATGATAAAGCCTCAAAAAAGGGTAGTAGACACACACACACACACACACACACATACACACACGCACGCAGGCACGCGCACACACACACACACACGCACATGCACGCGCACACACACACACACACACATACACACACACACACACAAGCACACCACACACTCACACACACACACACGTCCACAAACACACCACGCACACACACACATATACATCCACAAGCACACCAGAGAGAGAGAGAGAGAGAGAGAGAGCAACATCTCCCTCTCCCTCTCAAAATCTCCCTCTCCCTCTGCAAAATTTGTAGCAGCCTGCCATGACTTGAGGGACAGCCAATGAGACCACAGTCATGAACAATGTTGTATGATTGTTGTTATTATTAGAATTGTCATGTAACTTTTATGTCTTACTTAATTTCCAATTCTGTTGAGCTTTGGCAATAAAGTTACTGAAACGTGCAATAGAGAGAGAGAGAGAGAGAGAGAGAGAGAGAAAGGTTAGACGAAGATATCTCTCGCAGACTTGGCACACATACATACACTTGCATGCACACTCTCTATCACACACACACACACACACAAACACATACACACACACAGAAACACACACAGATTTCCTGGATGTCCCTCCTGAGTCATTGACTTTAAAGGTCGTCTATGGGGGGTTTCACGAGTGGAAGTGGAAATGTAGGCCGATGACACTGTGGACAATCTCCCTCTGGCACCCCCCGCCCTGCCTGTGTGTGTCATCGCTTCAACATACACACACACACATACACACGCACACATACACACACACGCACACATACACGCACACGCACACTAACAGGCACATGCACACACACATATACACACATACACACATGCAATCAAACATACACAGACACACACACAAACACGCTTACACACAAACAAACTCAACAGGGCGTCTGTCCGGGACGATCTACAGTATGACCCGTCTGTCACCCCTGCAGCAACCAGCTGCTAAGATTTGTGGGAAAGAGTTGTGTGTTGCTTTAAGCTCACTTTGATGACGGCCTGAGATCTTTCTAGCTCGCCTGCAGCAACAAACCGCAAAGCATTATGGGAAAGAGTTGTCGTTTAGGGCTTATAAAGACTTCCACAGAGCATTTGCAGCCTTACGTAACGGACCACTGTGTGCATATAGCTCTCAGAGATGGTGTCAATTTTATACACCAGTTCTACTCCATCCCCAGCTTCAAGTGACAGGAGCAAAACTCAGAAGCCATCAAAACTTCTGGCTATTTTTGGATACACAAATTAGAAGCAATTCGTTCTCAAGTACCCCTGAAGCATCCCCTTGAATCTTTTTATCTTGTGTTTGAGCTCATCGTCTTTACAGGTGCCCCCCCATTAGTGAGGCCATAGTGCGTGTACTTACCATTGCACAGGTGGCAGAGAATGGTGAGCTTCAAGTTGAATAGGAAAAGAAAAATCAAAGCTGGAGGCCTTCTTTTCAGTTGTGCAAACACAAGGGAAAGACAAATAGGTATTTACGTAATTATACGTAATAATAATAATAATAATAATAATAATAATAATAATAATAAATAGGATTCATTCTCTAATGTGAAAGCATGGCATTCTATGTACTTATTTATTTATTTATTTATTTATTTATATATCTATGTATATGTTTTTCTTTGTTCCTCTTTTCTCCTCTCTTGGTCATTGCAGACACTTGTTGGCTTTGCAAGTCTGTCATTAAATTTAATCAAAAGATTGCCTCTCGTCAAGGACCTGGTCGCTGTTGCGACAGACAAGAGAACTTACTTGCGGTGTGCCCACTTTTCGATGGTTAGTATTGTCCCAATATCTTCACTATATAATGAAACTAAGTATTTGAAGTAGGTGGTTTGAGACACCTTTGTGGCTGTCTTTTTCATATTGCCTACTTATGCTTATGTTCAGCATTGGAGCACTTCTTCTTTGAACCTTTTTGGACTTGTGTGAATGTGACAGAGCAGTATGCAGAGGCAGACATATTACACAGCTTCATTACTTGAGTAAAAGTACAGATACCCTTTGCTAAATTTTACTCAAGTACAAGTAAAAGTACAACAGTCAAATGTCTACTTAAGTAAAAGTACTGAAGTACTTGTTTTTAAAAGTACTTGAGTATCAAGAGTAGAAGAGTAGCCTACATTTTCTAAATATTGCATTACTACTGCCACAGTGCTCACATTTATGCATGGGCGGATTATGAACTTTCGGGCCCCTGGGCCCAGATGTATTAAGGGCCCCCCACTTATTGTCGTATATGTGGGAGGGGGGGGTTTGGGGGTCCTCCCCCAGGGGTTTTCTTTGACTCCTCTTTACATTTTAATAAGCAAATAAATAGTGTGGTCAAAGGCAGCTTTTTCCAGTTAAGAACCATTGCAAAACTGAAGCCCTTTTTGTCCTTCTCCGATCTTGAAACTCTTATACATGCTTTCATAACATCTAGACTAGATTATTGTAATTCATTATATGCAGGCCTGACCCACTCCACTCTCAACAGACTTCAGCTAGTTCAAAATGCAGCAGCTAGATTATTAAGTGGCTCTAAGAAACGTGAGCATATAACTCCTGTGTTGGCTAAGCTGCACTGGTTACCTGTGGAGCAGAGTTAAGTTTAAAATTTTACTTTTTGTCTTCAAAGCCCTCAGTGGTTTGGCACCTAGTTACATAGGTGACCTACTAATTCCTTACAGCACTCCAAGATCACTTAGGTCTTCATCTCAGAATCTTCTCTATATCCCCAAAACACGCCTTAAGACTAAGGGTGATAGAGCCTTCTCTGTTGTTGCCCCCCAACTCTGGAATAGTCTACCTGTACATATTAAGTCCTCTCCAACCATTGACTGCTTTAAGTCTAACTTAAAGACTTTCATTTTCTCCCAAGCTTTTAATCTACCTTAATACCCCCCCCCCCACACACACACACACACTCTTTATTCTTCATTTTATTTTTGACCAATTTGTTTATTATTTTAATTATTTATTTATTTTCCCCCCATGTTACTGTATATTGTTGTTGTACCATTTTCATTGTTTTATGTTTGTCTGTAAGCACTTTGGTTCAACTCAGTTGTTTTTAAATGTCCTATAGAAATAAAGTTGACTTGACTTGACTTGAATAGAACATTTTTAATTTGTTTGATGTGATTTCCTGTATTCTGGTGCATTTTGGGGATGGCCAATACTAAATTCAATCAGATTCATAGCCTACATCCTGATTTGTTGATATTGAGGCAATGATTCCATGCAAAGGCTTAGGCTTCAGGGCCCCCTGACCCCTTGGGCCCCTGGGCCTGGGCCCGGTAGGCCCGTGCAGTAATCCATCCCTGCATTTATGTACAGAAACGTCCGACATGGAGTTATGAAAAATGTTAATGTTACAGTAATACCTTGGAGAATGTAAAAAGAATTGAATCAAGTCATTTTCATCGTTTTACCATCTTGCCAGGGATGGGCAGTATTTCTAATACATGTATTTAAAATACGTATTTCAAATACAAAATACTATTTTGTAATTGAAACACTTGAAGTGAAAACTATCATTAACTTGTTCAGAAAATTGAAATAGTCTGGCGAGGTGGGGCCTCAGGTTCCCGGGATGGACCTGCTGCGTCTTCATCCATTGTTTCGTCTATGGCTTCGTCTCTTATCTAAATCTGACCATGGAGTTGACTTTGGCAAAAAGCTGAAGGTGATTGCTGATAGGCTGTCTCAATCAGTAGGTACTCACGGTTATGGATAGAAATGTAGTGGAGTAAAGAGTACAATATTTGCCTCTCAAATGTACTTGAGTAAAGTCATGAGTACTCCCCAAAAATGATACTCGAGTAAAGTACAGATCCCTCAAAATTGTACTCATTTACTGTACTCAAGTAAATGTACTCCGTTACTGTCCGGCTCTGGCAGTATGCCTGCAGCTCAGAATTTAAAATTGAGTTTTGGCTCAAGAGATAAAAAAGTTGTTGAATCCTACCAAAAAAAAAAATACATTTCAGAAAATCAATGGACAAGATGTCTCCAGAGTCCCTGTGCCAGTGCAGCACAGAGTGAGCTTAAACTTAAAGAAAAAGAAAAAAACAGTTTGCACTGCAAATCATGATACAAGTGATGGTGAACAAGCTTTACATTGAAACTCATCTTTGGGAGTGATGTATAGCTAGAGAATTCCCTTGAACCACTCTGGTGAAGGAAAAAAATAGTTGCAGAAAAGTTATCCATTGTTATCCATTATTAGGTATAGAGATTCACTCTTGTGTCAATAATACACATGCTCTCTTTGTAGGGACACCTCATTGACCTTCAGCGCTTTGCTTACAGATTTAAGCTCAATTGGCGTTTAAACTCCACATACTCAGCTTTCACTCTTACTGATTACAAAGTATACACTGAACAAAAGAAATGAGTACAACACGAATCAGTCTGGGAAAATGTTCTGTGATGCAAGGCAATCAGTCTGAATCAGTAAAGTACAGATTGTGTATGATTATGGCCATGGTTCTTTGGGTTGCCATTCAGGCTATTGGATTTGCCTAGAGTCCACATCAACAGGGCATAAGCACTTGTTAATATGATTGCAATGGATCTATTAACACTGCCCTCAAGTGGATTGGAGTATATCAACATGATAAACAAATAGAAAACAGAGTTAAAGTTACTGTCCACAGATGTGGACATTGCGCATGAAAGGGTTAAAGAAGCCTACTTGTTTTCTGCTGCTTTGGTTCTTTGGTTGGGCATTCAGGCTACTGGCAGTGCATGTTGTACTGTGAAGGAGGGTCTTTACGGATTCCGGGTACAACACACGGCTCATTTGAGACTGCTGCTAGCTAATTGTGCATTGTTGTCCTGTGTCATGCTGTGCAATTTTAATCTCATGACACATGGTTTTAATCTCATGACACATGGGACCACAACTCGACTTTATAAACGTCCCATGAATGTTTATATTTTTATACAGTACCGTGCACTGTACATCACTGAAACCTGTATGTGTTCTTACATTAGCTTGTGTTTAGGCATTCCTGTGAGCCTTTGCGCCTGTCTCTGTGTGTGTGTGTGTGTGTGGGGGGGGGGGGGGCTGTGTGCATCACAGTTGGCCACCAGGCATGCAGGGCTGCTAAACGGAGAGATGGGAAAAAAACAGAAACACAAGAGGAAGAAAACATGGCTGAGGGACCAAAAGATAAAAATCCCCCAGAAAAAAATCACACTCCTGACCTGCTGTATAACCTTGGGAATTGACATCAATTTATTTATTTTATGTCTGTCTATCTATCTATCTATCTATCTATCTATCATATATATCTATATAAGTATATATACTCTTTTGATCCCAGGGAAATTTGGTCTCTGCATTTATCCCAATCCGTGAATTAGTGAAACACACTCAGCACACAGTGAACACACAGTAAGGTGAAGCACACACTAATCCCAGCGCAGTGAGCTGCCTGCAACAACAGCGGCGCTCGAGGAGCAGTGAGGGGTTAAGTGCCTTGCTCAAGGGCACTTCAGCCGTGCCTACTGGTCAGGGTTCGAACCGGCAACCCTCCGGTTACAAGTCCGAAGCACTAACCAGTAGGCCACATCAGCCCCCATTTATGTATCTATGTATCTAAATGTCTATCTATCTATCTACTGTATCTATCTATCTACTGTATCTATCTATCTATCTATCTATCTATCTATCTATCTATCTACTGTATCTATCTATATATCTATCTATCTATCTATCTATCTACTGTATCTATCTATCTATCTATCTATCTATGTCTATTTGTCTACTGTATCTATCTGTCTCCCTGTTTGTTCTGCTATCTCCTTCTCTGGCATTGCATTGCTGTTTCTCTTTTTGTCCCCCTCTTTTCCTCTTTCTACTGCATTCATGTGTTCTTGTGTTCTTTTGTTCATGTGTATCTCTCTGTCTCTTGCTTCTCTCATCTCTCTCTCTCTCTCTGTATATATATATATATATATATATATATATATATATATATTTATTTCCCATCTCTCTTAGTTGCAAATGCTTGCCTCTGTTTCTGTGTCCCAGAGTGGTTTGAGCCATTTATTTTGATTACGCCTGTGTTTATAAGATAAGCCCCTGCTGCACGCGCTCGCCGTCGGAGCGAAATGAAGTCTGTTTGATGGTGATTACAAATGCAGAAATATTGCACTTGTCAATTTATTAATGCCTTTGAATTTATGTTCCCGTTCTCGCTCGGTGGGGCCACGGGCTGCTGCCTCGGAGGACGAATTCTCCCGCGGCCCATTGTGTGTGTCAAAGCTGTAACGCCTATTGGCAGCTGGAAAAAACTGTAGCGTGTGTGTGTGTGTGTGTGTGTGTGTGTGTGTGTGTGTGTGTGTGTGTGCATGTGTGCATGTGTGCGTGTGTGTGTGTGTTTGTGTGTGTGTGCGTGTGATGCGTGTGTGTGTTTGTGTGTGTGTGCGTGTGATGCGTGTGTGATTGCGTGCGTGCGTGTGATGCGTGCGTGTGAACGGTAACACATACTGGCAGCTGAAAAGGAAGCTTTCACAAGCAATGGCTGTCTGATTGGTGGGTTAGCTTTCATTTGTGCAACAGCACGCTAATTCCATACTGTACATCCGTGGGTTTTCAAAAGTTGCCTCTGTTTTCATTTCTGTGGAGGCAGTTTGATGGTCTTAGCTGGCGCTTTAGCTGTAACTTTGGGGAAATACTGATGGCACTGTCCTTTTCATATATCTTAATGGAGGCAACTTCTTAGCTGTGGTCAGTTTTGACGGCTCTTTAATGCGATTGAATGTTTTAATCAACTAATGTCTTGCAGTGAATCATTCACATTCACTTTCCACCATCAACAACGCGTTCACAACCATTTACAACCAGTTTTGGAGATGCATTTTCTGAAGTTTGCTGCACTTATGTTGTGTTTTGGTTGCAAAAGCTCCTAACTTTTCAATGTCATCATAACCCTGTCTTGTCCTGCTGTTCCGGCATGTTCCATACACCATAGACCGCATGCTTTTGGAACAAAAAAGAAAAACGTGTGCTGGGAACCGACAGACAACAGGATTAGTCTAGATCCGTCCGATACCACAAGGACGGGACAAATACCTTGCGTCCCCCCACGGGACAAGGGGAGGTTGGTCACGCTGCTCCATCGTGTCCATCACGACAGGATACTGTATATCTGCAGGAGGCCACTTAAGTCTTTGTGTCTTGTGTGTCTCTCGTTCATGACTTTGACCTTGTTTTTTCATGGCCTCTTTTTCTGTGTGTCTCTCTCTTTCTTTTTTCTTTTTTTTTTATCTTTCCACGCTGTGTCCATCCCGACCACATCGCGCCTTATCAGGTGAAAGACGCAGGCACAGAGGACGACCCCGATGTTAAAGCTGCGGTCGAAGGTAAGACTAAATCAACCTGGTGACACTGCTCTCGGTCGACTGTGATCTGTCCAAACCGATTCCTTCAATCGTCCCTGTGTTTTCTCATTTTCTCTGTAATCCTTCTCAAAATGTCTAATAACATCAAAACACTAACACCAAAACACAGAGGGTTCTGAACACGTTGATTTTTATTGAACTATCTTATAAACTAACTTCCTTAGCAGGCCATTCACTTCATGGCACATCCTCAAAGTCTCACGACATACAGTATATAGGCAATTCCACACATCACTGGTACACACACCCTCCCTTACAGAATAGGGACATTTGCACTCGTTT
>NC_055974.1:21012763-21020263 GCF_018492685.1 Alosa sapidissima
GTAGTTTTGTACTTCATGCTTCACTTGTTTCTGAAGTGTGAGCTCAGTGGGGCGAGGGACTAGCAGGGGTGATTTCCACTAGACACATGCTAATAAGAAAAGTGCAGTTCAGTTTGGATAAAAGTTACTGCTAAATTGAATCTGTAGTATAAATATAAGTATCATTTATAAGCAGTATTTTTGCTGTATGTTGTACATGTCTGTACTTGTCGTTGTCTTGTTGGCGTCCCTCACTGTGAATTGTCCATGTTAGCAATTAGTATCCCCTTTGGTGATTCATAAACTTAATCCATCCATCCATCCAGAATGTAAGCCTCCTCACCATTCCTGGAGACCACCAGGCATGGCCTAATGCCAGTTAGTACCTAACAGCAGCGGTTTGAGGTTTACTGTCTTACACTGGGACCCTTGAACATCAAGCCAGAATAAACCAGATCTGGGAACATTAAAACCTCCAGCCAGGATAAACCAGATCTGGGAACGTTGAACCTCCAGCCAGGATAAACCTGATCTGGGAATGTTGAACCTCCAGCCAGGATAAACCTGATCTGGGAATGTTGAACCTCCAGCCAGGATAAACCAGATCTGGGACCCTTGAACCTCCAGCCAGGATAAACCTGATCTGGGAATGTTGAACCTCCAGCCAGGGTAAACCTGATCTGGGAACGTTTAACATGTAGCCAGGATAAACCAGATCTGATCTGAAAGTAATCTCTTTACGTTCGACCAGTTCAACGTCGTGCAATGTGAGCTGAACTGTCACGTAACTGTTTTCCCAAGATGCCACCTGCCTGTATACAGTACGTGAACGGTACTGTGTTTCTAAACTATCTTTTTGATAAACTGTTTGTACACTTACAAAGTTCTCAATGCTTCGGTTTACATGTAGGGACCCTCTTTATGATACTGTGGTAGTGTGGTGCTATTTTGAGCCTTGTTAGTGGTATAGAAATAGCGATTTCTTTTTACTTTACCTGTGCCCTGAAGACTAGCGTTATAAGCTTATTAGTGGTTTGTGATAAAACAGGTCACATTCGATTAGCATGAAAACAAATCCCAGAGAACGGTCAAACTCGGTATACGTGTGTTATTAACCCCTAGGTTCATTTTGCGCCGGAATTGTCCTTTAAGCATAAATTTATACTGTGGGACTCAATGGTGTCTTGTTCTCTCTTGTCATATACTGGATGACTCATTTGGTGCTGTGCTGACAAGCAGTCCCATAATGGAGTATACTAGTCACAAGTCGGGTAGGCAGTTTCAAATTTTGCCTGTTTTTGGGGTGGGGACGGGGGGGGGGGGGTGGGATTGGGCTGCTATGGGTGCTGTCAGCTAGTTTTTAAAAGCTTTACACTTGTCACTCAGCCTGAGAGTGAGCTGGCAATGGGTTACATGTCTGTCAGGTTCCTGTTTTTCAGGGACTTGTCACCTCAGATTCCCTCCCTTGAAAAAATGAAAGCAAACTCAAGTGTGCTACTAAAAATACATTATTCTCGGCTACCTTCCTGTGAGACATCACCGGAAAGAAAGAAGAGAAGGGAGGAGGAAAGAGAAGGGGAAAAAAAGAAATGACAGTTTTGGAAAAAGTTGTGGAGCGTTTTCTGAAGCGCCAGCTGGGCTCCTCTTCTCCTTCGTGCTGATTTTTGGCGAGCCACCCTGAGGTGCCCGACAATATTTGGGAGCTTCTGCTGGGGTGGAGATAAGCCTGACTGACACCAAGGACGAGCGGGTCATCGCCCCGACCCCGCTGTCTCCCTGAGGCCAAGCTTGCCACACTCACTTGGCCTCTCCTCTCCTCTACGCGGGCCCTTCTGCTGGAGAGATAGCCAGGCCGAACCGGAGACCGGAGTGAACGAGAGCTGATCGTAGCTCCAGGCATGCCCCACGGAGCTCAGCTCCTCTCTCAGCAGTCACGGCTGAGCGTCCTTAAAGTCACCTGGAGGCTCGTCCTGCCTCCCAGATAACATGCGGGGGGGGGCGGGGGGGGGGGGTGGGGTGGGGGGTGGTAGTGATGGTGGTGAGGGAACGGGCGCGGCCAGCATCTGGCTTTGATACGGCCCAAACACAGGTAGACCTGTCAGCTGTTATCAGAGGCCAAGGCTTGACTGAGCACGCTGGAGGGAAGGGGGCTGCATCTGAGGACCTCGCATTTCCTTCCCGCCATCTTGCTTCTTCTCTCTCCTGTCTGTCTTCTCCGTGTCCTCGTCTACTTCCTGTCAGAGAAAGTTCTACACAGTCATTTGTTTTTGTCAGATCGTTTTTTCTTTTTCTTCTGTTAAATAAAATTGCCTAAATTGGCTGATTGTGTGTGTGTGTGTGTGTGTGTGTGTGTGTGTGTGTGTGTGTGTGTGTGTGTGTTTGACAACACTTTATTAGAATGTCCTCACCAGCCTTTCTTGACTCAGTTCCACTACATCAACACCATATTATTACTCTCAAATTACACGCAATTCATTGTCTGTAGTTTACACATCTAAAATATGATTGCGCTTTCTGAAGTTTGTAGTATAGATAGCAATAGCTGGTGTTCATGACCATTAGTCATTAAAGTGAAGGATGTTAAGGCTGTGGAATCCATGCATAAATGCCTCAAACATCACCTTGAGGACGCTATCTGAGTTGGCAGCTTAGTTCACTTGCTCTTTGAGGACTGATTTTTTTTTTTGTTTGTTTGTTTTTTTCCTGACTCTTTCCAGAATTATGGAGTGCATCGTTTTGCATTTCAGAGTTACACTAGGTAGTCTAGACTGACGGCCAAATAGCAGTCGGTTCTGTTCATCATCAAATGGAATGTTCAATTGGCAACATTTCGTTTAGTTTCTTTGGGGTCTGGCCCTGGTGTGGTGAAGTCCTGGCCCAGATGAGATGGGCCTGATCCATTCACTCCTATTAATCTGATTGTTTTTACATTTAGAACTGATCACATCAAACCACTTGCCAAGACACATGGGGTTCTGAGACACATTTGGCCACGTGCCTTTAGTAGTGTAAGCGCTAACACATTCCGACACGTCCTGGACAATGGGAGCTCCAATGACTGTGACGTTGGCAGTAACACAATCTAAACACAAGTGGTCAGCAACATCTCTGTACAGTACACCTTGGATACATGTGTAAACAGTGATGGCCACTTGTGGCCACTTATGATCGGATCACCCAAGACGCACGCTAAAAAAAAAAAAAAATCCAAATAGGCCCTCTGACTCAAGATTGAGCAGTGTTTGGCATTCTTTGCTGTAAAGTGTCCCATTTGGTGGCATGTCCAGGGAGGCTGGTATGCCTGTGTGCCATCTGATGGCTGGGGAAAAGGCCACTGGGGAAACCGAGCGGACTAGGGGCAGTTATGATTTTGAAGGCATGAGGTTTGAGGTTTCACTGGGACAAGCGGTGGCGTGCTTCGAAAAATTCCCTGGCCATCTGGGCTGAAACAACTTCTTGCCATTTCATCACAACCTGTCAAGGAGAGTACAGAGTCATGGGCTCTCTGAGGCGTGTGTGTGTGTGTGTGTGTGTGTGTGTGTGTGTGTGTGTGTGTGTGTGTGAGTGTGAGTGTGTGTGTGAGAGAGAGGGAGAGAGAGAGGAGAGAGAGAGAGAGAGAGAGAGAGAGAGAGAGAGAGAGAGTGGGGGGAGAGAGAGAGAGAGAGAGAGAGAGAGAGAGAGAGAGAGAGAGAGAGAGAGAGAGAGAGAGAGAGAGAGAGAGAGAGAGAGAGAGAGAGAGAAAAAGAAGAACGAACACCCCAGGTCCTAATGAAGTATACATACACCTGCACGGCAACTCTTGCATCACACCTCCACTGAAGGAGCCAAACCTCATGAAACTGATGTGGTACTTTTAACATGAATAGACATTTCTGGAGGCGCATGGTCAATCATGAATGACAATGGTCAATAAATGTATCATTTATTATTCCACATAGTCTGAGTATATGTTCACAGAGGATTCAGTATGATGTATACAGAAGGCCTATGGTAGATGCTCTCATCTGACTGCATGGATGATATATTATCTTTTCACATTGGAGCATGTCTCAAACTCACGAGCAGACTAAGCCAGTGCTTCCATGGTTAATTATATAGTGTAGTGTAGCATACAGTATAGCACATTATAAGATATAGTATAGAAAGCTTTTACCATATTTGATAATAGTATAGTATAGTATAGTATAGTAAAGTATATCATATTGTATAGTGTAGAAGGCTTGTACAGTATCATCCTTGGTTATGGTATAGTATATTATAGTCAGGGGTGAAAGTAGTTTTTATTTCTTGGTGGTACTATGATATAGAGTTATAATGAAAAATTTCAAAATTTCACTCAGCCTAATTATTTATTATTTATTTATTTGTTTATTTACTGTATTATAATCTACTTATCAAGCATTCACTAGGACTTCTTATCACTCCAGTATCACTCTTTAACCCACCTGTATCTGTTTTTGATTATGAATAAATTGCAAACACTTATTCAGCATTTATTTATTTATTTAGCCTAGTTACTCTGCTCGCTCCCACTTCCAATCGTTTTTGAGTTTAAAAAAAATGCATGCAAACTAAACTAAATTTAATTCGCAATAATGTCACGTTTTTACATGGCATAGGCCTGTATGCAGTTGTTTGATTGCACGCATGTTTGCATTTTGCAAGGTCTATTTTCTTACGTCTGTCTGTCCTGCCTTCAACACTTTTACATATTGCCTTCAGCGCTGCGCAGCCTCAGGTCAGCTCACTTCACTTGATCAGTTCTTGGCGAACGGTATGTCACACGAAGTTAGCTAAACTGCTAGAATGAGCAACAAAAAGCAAGCATCTTTAGCAGGTCACTGGCCAGAGTGTTTGTGTTGAGAGAGCCGCTGCAGAGATTTCTTACAGAAAAAAAGCTGCACATTTTAGTGATGAGGACTGGGTGTCAAAACTCGCTTACCTGTGTGACATATTCGGATTGCTTAATGACCTCAACCGGTCACTCCAGGGGAGAATGACAACTGTCTTTAAACTGGCAGACAAAGTCGCTGCATTTAAAGCCAAGCTTGACTTGTGGGGACGACGAGTGGACCGGGGTGTATTTGATATGTTCCAAACAGTAGTGGGGGTTTTGGGAGAGACTGAGGCAGGGCCCTTTCTCTCGCAGCTGGTGCGCGATCACCTTGTTGCGCTTTCAAATGAGTTTGAGCATTACTTCCCATCCTCCAAAGATCCACGGCAAACCAATGAGTGGGTCCGCAACCCATTTGTCAATATCCCAAATAGTCCTAACTTGTCAGCGCAGGAGGAAGAGCAGTTGATCGAAATTGCAAATGACGGTGGTCTTAAGAGTGTCTATAAGGAAACCTCTCTGGCGGGTTTTTGGATCAATAACAAAGCAGAATATCCCGAGATAGCCGTAAAAGCGCTGAAGACGTTGCTACCATTTCCCACCACGAGGCCGGGTTTTCGGCAATGACTGCAACTAAGACCAAATTGCGCAATCGACTGGACATTTCAAACACACTGAGGGTGTCACTGTCTTCCATCATTCCATAAGCAGGGCTCCCACTGATTATATTCGTAATGCACGTTTACTTCCCATGTTTTGTTCCCATATTTTGTTAAGCATGTTCACACGTAGGCTATAGATGTTTGCTTCAAGTTGTTCAATATTCATAGTTCATATTGTTCAATTTTCACTTCTTCAAGTTCACGTTTTTCACATGTTTAAGAGATTGTTACCTTCACTGTTCATACATAACTGGAGCTAGTTCTTTTCAAGTAATGCATGCACAACACATATGGAACATGGAACCCCCCATACCCCCCCCCCCCCCCCCTGCTGCCGGTCCGTGGAAAAAAAAATAGGAATCAAACCGGTCCATGGTACATAAAAGGTTTGGGACCCCTGCGCTAAAACACTTTCATTATTGCTGCGCAAGATCTGGTTAAGCCGTACACGCGCGGTCTGTCTCTTGTCTCTCCAGCAAAACACTGCACACATAAAACCAGAATAGGCTATTGAAACATCAGCATATTTTTCTTTAGCCTGTATGGTTGTTGTATTTGGGAGACTTTCCAAGAAACGTCCGTTTGCTAAAACACTTTGGATACCAGTGCACGTTGGCGCAATTACTGTAGGCTACTGTACGCGCGCTATAGTTTGCTCGTTGTCTGTCCAGCTGCACGGGAGGTTTAGACACAATTCAGATACAGTTCAGAACGATGTATATGAAATATATTTTGGGGGAAACGTGTTGCTTCTGGTAATGTGACGTTAGCAGTTGTGTTGTCATGCTGAAAGTGCTATATTTTTCAGAGACAGTATAGTTTTCTTTTCGGTACGGCGTACCCTCTCCAAATATTTTAGTGGTACTCCGTACCGGCCAGTACCGGCTTACTTTCACCCCTGATTATAGTATAGTAAAGCACAGCATATTGTATAGTATAAAAGCCTTGTATCATCCTTGGTTATGGTATAGTATAGTATAGTATAGTATAGTATAGTATAGTAAAGTTCAGCATATTTTATAGAAGGGTTCATCATACGCTGCTCCTGCTTGTTTGGCATTAGTGTCACATTGTAAAGTATTGTATAGTTCGTTTGGATCATAAAATTGCTCTGGATCCTTGACATTATCTGATGAAAACACTAAAAGAGATTTTTTTTCAGTTTTTTGTTAATATTTGAGACAGCCACATCAGTTGGCTGTCAAGAAAAGCAGCTTGATGTGTAGGCTGCTCGGCTACCTTAAACATTATCAGTCCTTCCCTGCTGAACACACACACACACACACACACACACACACACACACACACACACACACCTACACACACACAGCAAGTGAGTTTGTCACACAAGCGCATTCTCACTCGAGTAGGTGGACTGGTTGACAGGCCGCGATACCAAGCGGAGATGCCAGCTTCCAACCGTGACTGTGACACAAGTCCTCTTATCTCCAGAGCACAAACCCCAACTACGACCCACCCATCCAACCGTCAGTGCAGCTACACACACACTTACACACACACACAGATGTATATACACGCATACACACACACACACACACACACACACACACACACACACACACACACACACACACACACACACACACACACTCACATACACACACACACACACACACACTCACTTATACACACACACACATGCACTCACATATACAAACACACACACATTATCTGATCACACACACACACACACACACACACACACAGACAGACCAGACACACACTCTTACTCACTCTCAGACACACACACACACATACACACACAGCCATAATCCTCTCAATTATCACACTTGTCCACCCTCTTGTGAGCACACTGCACTTCATCATTTATCACGAAGGGATAAAGGAGGAGAAAGGTGTGAGAAAAGATCTCCCACACACCCGTCGTGCCCAAAGAAAGAGAGAAGTGTGTGTGTGTGTGTGTGTGTGTGTGTGTGTTGTGGTAGAGGAGAGTTTGAGACTGTACACATTGGCTGTATATGCAGTTGGAGCAATTACCTTGGC
>NC_055974.1:21022763-21033323 GCF_018492685.1 Alosa sapidissima
TTTTTTGTACAATTTTAGTATTTTAGACAAAATACTGGTTACACCAACTGACATAAATTGGTTACACCAACTAACCATAAAACATCTACAGCAATAGGACAAGGAATTGACACAGAAAATAGGCATCAAGGTAAACTGAATTGGATATTTTAATATATATTCATATCATTCATCATAATCCATTTCAAAAATCATTTCATAACATCAATGAAGAAACAGGATTAACCTGTGTTCTATTGGATTTCAGTTCAGTTCTCATACAGATAAGAGAGATAAAGGGCCTGTGGGGTGTGGTCTGACACATGATCTAAACATCGTTGTCTTACACCATCTATAAAACATTATGCCACTGACCAGGGAAAACCTTGTCTACAGCGAAAGGTGCATATGAAGCACAGCTGAAGACGCACTGTCATGAGATGTAAGCAGCAACTCCTTTGCAGGATAAATGTCCTTAGGTCTTTTATTCAGTCATTTGAACTTTATTGGGGCAAGTGTTTATTTTGTCAAGCTAAGTTTTCGATGGTAACCGATTGTCGGTCAATAGTGAAAGTAATTAACTGTGTATAACTGTTTTGTCGTTGACTATGACACCACGATGAAGTTAGTTTCACTTTGCCTATGCATTCAGATAACAGACGAGTGCAGATGTGTGAAGCCTATAATCTGCTAGGTTTTAGTAAGGCATGGTTTAGTGTAATACCTGTTTCATACGGTCTTGCATGCAAGCAGATTCCTTCAAATGCTTTGCTGACTATCAAAATACTGATGCGGTGTTTGAAGTTGCACTGCTTGCTGTTAAATGGAATGACCGATGTCATTCTCATTGGTTTAAAAGATGTTACACCCAAAACACACCCATGACTGATTAAGAAGCATAAGAGCTGCCTTTTTGTGCCAGGTGCCTGACATTTGATAACAAAACCACCATGAATGTGGCCTGAACAAACCCCTAAATGTATTTACGCTATTCGCTAGTGACCATGCGTTTGAGATCGCTAAAATAGGGCCCAAAGTGTGTGTGAGAGAAAATAAGAGAGTGAAAGAGTGGGTATGATCATCATCATCTTAACAACCAACCAACAGCAGGATCTGCTTTCACTTGCGCTCTGTGGCGAGACACGTTTTCCTTGCTTGAAAGTGGCATCTATTGGGGGACAAGAAGTACACTTTATTTATAATAAATGTACTTATATTATTTATTTATAATTTAAACATACTATTTACATACATCATAATAAAATATAAAAACATAATTATGGAAGTTTAAATTTAAAATAAAAAACTGACATTTCAAAAATCGCTTAAATTACAATCTGATTAAACCCTTTTAAAGCTACTGTTCATGCTAAACAGTTAATCACTATTTAAATTATAAAAATAATATAATTGGCACCTAAAATGATATGACCGGTTACACCATTTGACATTTCTACTTAAAAGCAAAATTTAAGGACAACTATGCACACACTTGACCTTTATGTGAATATCCAGTTTTTACATTAAACACAGTTTTTACATTACATTACATTAAATTCAATATTTTATGATTATTATGATTTATCAATATTTTTAGGAGGTCATGCCATTTGACATGTAACCTAAGCTTGCCTGACAATGGCTTAAAACACTATTTTTTAAAGAGAGTTAATAACCTTGACTCATAGCAGTGTGGGTCTTCAAGGGTCCTTCTCTGACATAATTTTCTGTCACATGATCCTGTTACATAATACTTACAAAATGGCTCCTTAAATGGTGGTTACACCACTTGACATTTCAAGTGGTTGATGTGACAGACATGATGCCCCATATTAATTAAAACATTCAGAACAATGGGGTTCCATTACTTCTATTATATATAGAAAAGTTCTCGTGCAAGATCATGCCAGATTATTTTAGAAGGGATTTTGGAGAGAATTTGTTTCAGCGAGTGTAATTATTTGGTTCATGTTTTTGTGTATTAACATTTTTACCCAAATTCAGTTAATACTCTCTCAAAATTGAATAAATCCAAAACTTTAAGATTATGGTTTGATGAAAATGATATTTGAAAATAATTTGTCAATTTATTTTTAACAATTTTAACAATTTTAAGTAGCGTTAGTGTCTGAGTAGTAGTAGTAAGTAGTGTTAGTGTCTGAGTAGTAGTAGTAAGTAGCGTTAGTGTCTGAGTAGTAGTAGTAAGTAGCGTTAGTGTCTGAGTAGTAGTAGTAAGTAGTGTTAGTGTCTGAGTAGTAGTAGTAAGTAGTGTTAGTGTCTGAGTAGTAGTAGTAAGTAGTGTTCGTGTCTGAGTAGTCTTAATTTGACCATTTTCTTTACACTTCCGATACCTGGAAAATAAAAAACTGAATGAAAGGTGAAATGCAGTAAGCACTGACATAAATACAAGAGTGTGTGAGTGTAAACACGCACATACTGTACACATGCCTGTGTGTGAAAGAGAGTGAGAGAGTATTTGACTGTGCGAAAAAGAGTGTGTGTATAATATATAATAATTATGTCAGCCTTTATGTTTGCATGTCAGAATCAGTGTGTGTGTGCATGCACATGCATGCATGTTTGTGTGTGTACTTGTGTTTCTGTGTATGTGCGCGTGCATGTGTCCGTGAGTGTGAGTGCAAGTGTTGGTCAAAACAATGAATCCAAGTTTTCCCTATTATCACCCTGTCCAACCTCTCTCTCTCCTTTCTTCTGTAATCCTCAAGTACCACTGGATTGCTGTATATCTTTTCCCTATGCTCTGCCAGCCTGTCTTTCGCTGATGCCCTTTACACATTGTTTCACAGTAAAATGATTTAATATTAAATAATATTACATTTATATTATAATATATATTATTATATTATATTATATTATATACATTTTATAGTAGGTGGCCTGTACTGCATTTACACAGTTTTTTGTGGAAGCACTACATGAAAATGAAAATGACCCCTGCTGGGGGGGTTGTAATAGCTATTTTGTTTACATTACATTACATTACATTACATTTGGCTGACGCTTTTTAACCAAAGCGACTAACAACATGGTAAACAGTAAGTTTTAGAACAATTCTCACAATTTTAGGACAGTTTAAAAAAAAAAAAAAAAAAAAACATTAGAGTACAGTAAGAATAAGTGCGTCGGTGAGTGCTGTTTTTAACATTTACTTGTCAGTTTAAAACGGCTGGTGAGTGCTAGGATCAGTAAGACTTGTTGTAAGTGTTGCTATGAGAGTAGATGTTCTCTAAAGAGCTGGGTCTTCAGGAGTTTTTTGAAAGTGGAAAAGGATGTCCCTGCCCTTGTAGGAACTGGCAGTGTGTTCCACCAACGAGGAACAACAGATGAGAAAAGTTTGGATTGGTTTACACAATCTGTTCAAGTGTTAAAGGCAAATATCAAGTTATATTGAAATGAGTAAGAGTTTCATGAGTCTTATTACTTATTTCATTAGTCTCATTACCTTTAGTCTCATTCGCATTCTCATTACCGAAACATTGAGTCTCTCCACCGCAACAGGCCCTCAATTGTTGCGATGGATGATAATGGTATTGCGGAGGATGAGTGACCTTAAACTTTCTTGCTAACTGTGGAAGCACCATGAGGGTTAGCTAAACTTTCCCGCACTTTTTATATTTAGACCATAATGGGGTATATAATAATACAAAATTAAAACGGCAACATTTTCTAAAACTTCACAAACTCATGTTTCGGTAATGAGAACAAAAAAGTTGTGTAGGTACTATGACAAACAACATTTTAACTTTTACCTGGAGAGAAAAAATAAGAACTGCTTACCTGGTAGCCATCTTGAATGTCACAGTCAATGATGTCCCTTCCAACAAAATTCCTTGAAAATGTAAGTTCCTTGAGGACTTAAATAATGATTGAAAATTGTTGTGGAGGATGAGAAAATTGGTCTTGGACACATTTATATTCCTTATTATTATCACAACATTTACCAATGATCACCAAATACCACATGTGTCTTTACTGTAAATGTTTATAGAATAACATGCACTAAAGCTTTTTCTTTTTTATATTTTTTAATTATTAATATTTCCATCTCAAAGACCCCAAATCTAGTCATGGACATGTTGCGGTAATAAGAAATTTCCCCTTAAATGTGGAAAAAACAACAAAATTGGTATTTATGATGATATTTGAAATCATGTTCAAAATAGTACATGGAGAGATGTTTATAACCATATCCTTCTTATTTTGATAGCATTTACTTTTATCGTCAAAATGCTTCATGACACCTTATGAGTCTAATTTCGCGAGAGTGACCCCCATGTGTCTCCCATGTGATTCAGTCATATTAAGAGACTCCTGTTATATATACTAACGTGGTTGCCAGTGGGCTGAGCTGCGTGTCAGCTGGTTGTTGGCTGTGGTTGGCTGTCAGAGCCTTGCCTGGTGCACATGCTGACTATTATGTCTTTCTATCCAGGCATCTATATATCTCTCCCTATGTAGTCATTGTGGTAACACTTTATAATGTAACATTATGTATGAACAATACATTACTAATGATGAACAAACCATTAACTAATAAGTAACAAAGGCTTAATAAATGATGAATTGTCAGTAGTTATTATAAAGTATTTCTATAAATGGAATCACTGACTTCTCATTCCTCACAGTACACACAAAAACATATACGATGAAAAATAGAAATATATAAAAGCTATAACATATACAGCACACACTAACTCAAGGCAGCTCATTTAAGGTGAACAGCAGGTGGTTTTTCTTTTTTTTTTTTTGACCAAATTATTCTCCAGCTGGTGGCGTTTTTGACATGAGAAACAGCTTACGGTCCTCCTCCCTGAGATGGCTGTGTGTGTGTGTGTGTGTGTGTGTGTGTGTGTGTGTGTGTGTGTGTGTGTGTGTGTGTGTGTGTGTGTGTGTGTGTGTGTGTGTGTGGGAAGGCTCTCTGAGGCCAGTGGCTGTCAAAAAAAAACAAACAAAGTTCTGTCCAAATGAATAGGCTGGGGACTTGCCTGTCAAGTCCACTCAGATCCCTGCAGCTTTTCCACCACAGACTAGGAGGGCATTGGCCCAACAGTTTTGTAGCCGAAGGCTAATATCTAACAGCTACAGCCTTCAAACACGACAACACACATACATGGCAATAGTAAAAAAGTTAAGCCACTAATGTGATGTCCAAAGAAACAGTTGCTACTGCTGCTGCTGTTGGTGCTGCCAATGTCTCTGGTAGTAGTGTAATGATAATGCTATTTGTGTAGCATGTTTTCAGTGGAATGATATGATATACAAATCAATGTGTATGTGTGTGTGTGTGTGTGTGTGTGTGTGTGTGTGTGTGTGTGTGTGTGTGTGTGTGTGTGAGTGAGAGAGAGAGAGAGAGAGTTTGTGTTTAAGGAAGAAAAAAATGCCCACTAGACATGAGAATTGAAAGATGATTAGTCTGCTAGTGTGTGCATCAGCAGGTGAAAAACTAATATGAAGTAAAGTGGAGGAAGCACGGCAATCCTCCCAGAATTCCTCCCAGAAAAACCAAACTCGGGACCCGCCACTGCTGACGTGTCTGCAGCTATAATTAAACAATACAGCTGGGACTGCTCCTGTGGAACAAGGAGAGAGAGATGAGGGAGGGAGGGAGGGAGGGAGGGGAGGGAGGGAGAGCGGGAATGAGGGAGAGGGGAAGAGAGGGAGCGGTAGGGAGTCTCAAAGCTCTCTTCAGCACGTCGCTTCTGCCGGAGAGAACGGATTCTCGCTCCTTTCTTCTGCTACAGGCAAGCAGGTTCTACACCAGCAACTTAGCAGGGAAGAGAGAGAGAGAGAGAGGGAGAGAGAGAGCACACAAGAGCGAGAGAGAGAGAGAGAGGGAGAGAGAGAGAGAGAGAGAGAGAGGGAGAGAGAGAGAGAGCACACAAGATCGAGAGAGAGAGAGAGAGAGAGAGAGGGAGAGAGAGAGAGCACACAAGAGTGAGAGAGATAGAGAGAGAAAGAAAAAGAGAGTGAGCACAAGAGTGAGAGCGAGAGAGAGTAAAATAGCAAGCGCAAGAGCAAACATTTGGGAAGAAAGGGGGGATAGAGGGAATAAAAGGAGGGGATGAGAATACAAGAGGGAAGACTGTAAAGGAGAAAGGGAGTGAGCGGAGAAAGAGAGAGAACAAACATTAGGGAAGTAGAGAGGGAGTGAAAAAGAAAGAGAAGGAGAGAGTGAGTGAGTAAGAGAGGAGAAGGAAGGAAAAAAAAAAGCTTGCTAGGCAATTTCTACCATCTGGAGGAGTCTGGCTGTGTGCGGCATGTAACTTTTAATTGGAGAGCCACAGGAAGCACTCAGTGAGGAAGAGGAGGAGGAGGAGGAAGAGGAGCCTCTGCTGAGCGGTGCTGAGTGAGGCCCAGCTGGCAGATGGACCGACCCAGGACCACGGACCGCACCACACCTCTCACAAGCCAAGGGAGAACCGCAGGTCCACACCAGCTGGACCCCGCATCAACGGAGACGAGAGAGAGAGCAAGAGAGAGAGAGAGAGAGAGAGAAAGATAAAGGAGAAGAGGGAAGGAGGAGAGGTGGAGGAGAAAAGGAAGACATGGAAGAGAAAAGGGGGAGATGGAGGAAAGGCAATATTACAGGTCCAGTGGAATGACCTGGGTAGAGGTCTGCGCGGTCAAACAAAGTCTCATTATCCTTATGTCTTATTATTAGATTATTAGTGGTACTACTACTAAAATCCATGTGTTGAAGATGCTCAAGAATAGTACTATTCTTATTGGTGTGTGTGTGTGTGTGTGTGTGTGTGTGTGTGTGTGTGTGTGTGTGTGTGTGTGTGTGTGTGTGTGTGTGTGTGTGTGTGTGTGGTGTGTGTGCGCGTGTGTGTGTGTACATGTTGGCTCATAGTTGCATTTCGAGCCTGCACTAATAGTCCAGTGGACAGAAAGGTGAACCTGGAAATGTTGAGTACACCAAAGTTTTATGATAGAAATATATAGTATGGGTTCCCAGCATGCAGAAACTGCCGGATGCTAATTTGCATATGTTGGGCAATTTGTGTAATTGAACTAATTAGCATAAATTAGCATAATCACCTATATTGATCATATTATAAGAGCTGCTTGGCCAAAATTGACCATGTTAGTATGTTTTTGGAAATAGCTATTCACTGGCCCTCTGCTGTGACTCACAATTGAGTAACAAAGGGAAGAACTAGCCTCTACTACTCCTCACTGTCCTCATTCGTTGTCCTGTCGCCATCTTCTCCAGATTCTTCATCCCTGTCCTTCTGCTGTTTTTGCTGTGTAAATATATTGCCACATGTAACATCACTGCCTTTGCAGAAACAATAATTAGTACAGGTCAGGCCTGCAGCTGCACAGCTGCACTTTCCAGATACATGTATACACAGTTTTAACCCAGCTTTGCAGTTACAGCTGATAACATCTAACAAATCAGGAGGAGCAACAGGACTTGAATTCCTCTCCTTTCTTCATACCTGTCTTCTAACTCCCTCCAAACGCGGTTATATCCACAGCCGGTGGATCAGGACGGTCTGCTGCTTTCCAAAGCAGCACCTGTAGATGGGCACATTTTTCATGGAGGAGCAAGTTGCGTTCTGTAGGAGACAGTGTCTTCAGTGCTGGAGGAGCCGGGAGTGGGAGTTCTCACCGCCAGGGATGGATTACTGCACTGGCCTACCGGGCCCGGCCCAGGGGCCCAAGGGGCTCTCGGGGAGCAGCGCCCAGGCCTTATTTTCCAATGCCGCTTCCTCAGACCGCTCTCCCAGTCACGTGAAGTCCTTCTCCGCCGTGGCCACTGCATCGAGACCCTCTTCAGGCTGGACTCCTCCTGCGGCTTCTACTGAAGGCCTCTGTAAGCTTCTTAGTACCCCTTACAAGGGCTCTCTTTCGGATCCTTTTGCTTGGGCCTCCACCTAGCGGTGAGCATGGACGGATTACGAAAGTTCATAATCCGTCCATGCTCACCGCTAGGTGGAGGCCCAAGCAAAAGGATCCGAAGAGAGCCCTTGTAAGGGGTACTAAGAAGCTTACAGAGGCCTTCAGTAGAAGCCGCAGGAGGAGTCCAGCCTGAAGAGGGTCTCGATGCAGTGGCCACGGCGGAGAAGGACTTCACGTGACTGGGAGAGCGGTCTGAGGAAGCGGCATTGGAAAATAAGGCCTGGGCGCTGACTTCCCCGAGAGAAGACCTTGAGCCCCTGCCCCCGCCGGACAGCTTTAGGCTGGAGTTGGCGGTGGCCCTGGCTGCGGAGCAGAGCAGAGGGTGGAGCGGCAAGGAGGTGGGTGCCTTGAGGACGGACGGTGGCGGAGCCTGTTGGAGTCGGCCTGTTCGCCGGTGCTCTTTAGAAAAATAAGGGGGAAAAAAGTTTGTTGTGTGAAATCCGATGGCACGAGCCAGAGAGAAGGTCTAGGCCCTTGCGTGATCGTGGCGGTGTGGAGTGGCCGGAACAGCAGAGGACAGCTCTGCGACAAGGCAGCAGAGGAGGGACACCAACGTTGGTAAGCTGTAGCTGTGTGCAGCGTGGTCCCGGCTGCGATGGAACTGGAGTCTGCTGCCCCGACTGGCGAGACGACGGAGTGGAGCATCGGAGGTGCAGTGCCAGTTACGGTGCCAGTGTCAGTTACGGTGCCAGTTACGGTGCTCAGCGCCGGGGGAGTCTGTGGCAGTGGAGGCCCCGCCAGGTGTTGGAGGAATGTTGCAGTGGTACACAGTGCGAAAGTGCGACCTGAGAGCGTTCTCTGAAGGGAGCTGGGACGAGAGGCGACAGACCAGGTGACTGCTAGCACGCCCCGCATTGGGCCGCTGGTGGTTGTGGTTCCCCAGGGTGAGTAGGGCCTCTTGCGGTGTGTGCACCCCACCTGCTGTGTGGCAGTGCCCAGAGACTAATTGCTGGACTGAATGTGGGAACGCCCGCCCGCCGAGGACGGCAATGGCTTGTTGGGGGAGCTGTGCAACGCCAGCGTGCTGGACTGTGCTTGAGATTCCCACGATGTTTCGAGCTGGGGATTCTGGGAGAACTGAATGATCATCTCAATACCAATGTTTCCCAAAAGGCTTGTCCCAAGGAACACAGTATTACCTTAAACACGCATAAGGAAACTGAACAGTCCAATCAGTAGACTAGGATAAGCTAGCAACTATGCTACTTTGTTTTACAATATTTCCAGGCTTCAACCAGACAGCTGAATGTGGTAGAGTTGTAATAGAAATAGTAGGCCTAAGCTATAGCTAATCTGCATAAAGTGTGCTGTCATAAATATCAGACATTCAGTATTCTCTCTTTTTATATCAAGATATAAAATAATACAGATATATTACATTGTAATCCTCTGGTATTCTAAGGTAGGGCTATTGAAATGTCTAGCCCCCCCCCATCCAAAAAAAGAAAAATCGAGGTTCGTATCAAACCGTGGGTCAAAAATCGTGATACGAATCGAGGTTGGTGTATCGTTTACAGCCCTACTGTATATCGCTACAGCCCCTATCCTCCAAAAATCTGTCTAAATTGGACCAAAAAAAACTCAGCTTAATGAGAGTAAATGTGACCAAACCAAGTTAAATAGTGATTTTGAATCTTGAAAATGTCAGGTATGGACTCAGCATCTCCAGTAACCCCTAAAAACATACTAACATTGTCAATTTTGGCCAAGCAGCTCTTATAATATGATCAATATAGGCTCTTATGCTAATGTATGCTAATTAGCTCAATTACACAAATTGCCCCACATATGCAAATTAGCATCCGGCAGTTTCTGCATGCTGGAAACCCATACTATATATTTCCATCATAAAATTTTGGTGTACTCAACATTTCCGGGTCCACAATGGGATGGGCTGTCCACCGGACTATAATGTGTGTGTGTGTGTGTGTGTGTGTGTGTGTGTGTGTGCGTGTGTGTGTGTGCGTGTGTGTGTGTGTGTGTGTGTGTGTAATTAATTGACTGGTCCTCGGTCAGGCCCTGTGGCCCCCTCTACGCTCCCTGTGCTGTAACCCAAAGAGACCCTCTGCAGTATGATGCTGTCCGCAATTAATTTGCTACCATGTGCTTGACAGCCACAACCACCATCTCTTGGGCTAAGTGCAGGCGGGTAGAGTGAGTGTGTGTACGTTTGTGTGTGTGTGTGTGTGTGTGTGTGTACGTTTGTGTGTGTGTGTGTGTGTGTGTGTTTGTGTGTGCGTGTGTGTGTATGTGCATGTGTGTGTGTGTTTGTGTGTGTGTGTTTGTGTGTGTGTGTGTGTGTGTGTGTGTGTCTGTGTGCGTGTGTGTGTGTGTGTGTGTGTGTCTTGGCAGAGGGTCTAGAGACACTATTGGTTGGCAGCTTGTGTGTGTTTTGGTTGTAAAGCTGTCTAATGCTAGGGCCTTTCTTTCTCTTTCTACCCTCTCTTTACCCTCTTCTCTTGTTTTCTATTCTTTTCTATTCTCTTATATTCTATTCTCTTCTCTACTCCTCCCTCTCTATCCCTCTTGTCTTCTCTTCTCTTCTCTTCTCTTCCCTCTCTTCCCCCTCTTGTCTTCTCTTCTCTTTGTTTTTCTTCTCTTCTATTGTCCTCCTCCATCCCTCTTGTCTTCTCTTCTCTTCTCTTTGTTTCT
>NC_055974.1:21056682-21064182 GCF_018492685.1 Alosa sapidissima
CTCTACTTTAAGTGACCGACAGACTGTCAGGGAGTCTGAAAGACAGATAAAGAGAGAGAGTGAGATAGAGAGAGAGAGAGAGAGAAAGAGAGAGAGAGAGATAGAGAGAGAGAGAGAATAAACAAATGGAGATAGTGAATTGAGAGGGGAAAAAGTGAAGACAACATAGAAAACTATTGACAAAGTGAGAATGAAGGGAAGATGGAGAGATAGAGAGAGTTACACTGAAAAGTTGAAAAGAAGGATGGGGAAAGAGAGGGAGAGAGACATAAATAGCAAGTGAGAGAAAGGCAGGACTACAGAGAAATGTCCAGAGAGTGGTGATGTGGGAAGGGAAGGAGAGAGTGTGCATGGGAGATTGGGGAAGACAGACAGTGTTCTTATCACTAATGACAAAGTGATAGAGACACAAAGAGTGTGATTTTATCTGTTAGAAGAAAGGGTTGACAGAGCACATAGAAGAGAGAGAGAGAGAGAGAGAGAGAGAGAGAGAGAGAGAGAGAGAGATAGAGAGAGAGGGAGGCTTGATCTTGAGCTGAAGTGAACGGGAGAGACTCCCGTCAGCTGAGATTAGGCCTTGTGTCCTGAGTTAGCCAGCGAGCTGAAGCAGCTTCACTGGCCCACTGTGTGTGTGTGTGTGTGTGTAGCATTGCTGAGGACACGGGTAGCACCTTAGCGAGACAGGCGACAGACATGGTCACATGCATTCATCTCCTCTGTGAACTTATTTCCTCTTACTTTAGAAGTTTGGACATTTTCACAGGAAGGTGAGAGAGAACAGTGTTCTGCTTTGGACCTACAGGTGCAGTAAAACAGATACCATCAGCTACTACTGTTGCCTTAGCCTGTGTTTTGTTGTATTATTATGGTCTATATTATGCTTTATATATTATTATTATTATTAGTAGTAGTAGTAGTAGTAGTAGTAGTAGTAGTAGTAGTAGTAGTATTATGATGCCATTTTTCTTACTATTTTTTGACCATCAACCAACAATATGACTGTTGTGATGTTACTCTATGTTAACTGTATGAATGTGCTACATAACAGTCATGTTAGCAATCAATGTAAAGCACTATACAGATTGTACATGAAAAATTTTGCCATGCATGGATTCGCAAGAGCCCAAGCTTTAAAATGGTGTATAACATTACTATGCCACATAGCAATATAGTGCATAGAATTGATTTAGAATGTTGGGGGGAGGTGGGGGAGGGGGTAGGTGTGCCATGGAAGGCACACTGTTTCATATCAGGTTAAAAGGCTGGGCATCAGAAATAACTACAGGATTGATAACAAATTAATCACAATTAACAACCACACCAGAATGTTGGCCCCATAATCAGAACGGATCGAGCTATTTCTTCCCATTGCATATTTACAGAGTTATCCCCAATATTTACCTACGGTAGGTAAATAAGCACCCAGTAGACCCAGAGCAGCTGGAGCACTGGTGGGAAATCTGGATGTGTCTCTGGGTCTAAGACTCTTGATCTGGCTGAGTTAGATCCATGTTCCCTGGCATGATCCTGGTCCCTGGACATATATGGACATATGATTCCTTCACATCAATGCTCAGAGTCAGAGTGCAACATCTTGACTCTCTCGGTGGTGCTCGTTTTTTCCCATCATTCCCTGTTTCCTTATTCTTTCTTTCTCTCTTTTTACATCTTACTCTTTCTTTCTCGCTCTCTCTTGGTCTCTCTCTTTATTTTTCTTTATTTTTTCTTTCTCTCTTTCTTTCTCTTTCTCTCTCTCTTTTTCTCTCTTTTTTTCTGTCTCTGTAGAGCCAAAGCACCACTTCAACCTGAGGGCAGAGGTTACCCCTCTGAGAGAGTGTTCTTTGTTACAGCAGTTTTTGAGAGGGCTTGAGAGAGTGTGTGTGTGTGTGTGTGTGGTGTTGAAGGACACCTTGTGCCTGGTATTTCCAGATGTCTCCTATTTCACTGTAGTTTCACAGGAATGCGTTTGCGTGTATTTGGAATGCCATAAATGCATTGTTTGCATTGAATGATCTAAAAAAGAGATTGTTTCAGCCACTCTCATTTTCACTCATTTCATTCTACTGTGATTGATAGTGACTGATGAACATCTAGCTAGCCCTACAGTATGTTGTATTTTGTATTTGTAAGGATTTTGTGTGTGAGAGATTTGTGCATCATTTGCATGACACACAGCAAGTAGGACCCATTGTTATGCCCCCTGCTAGGGTCAGGGAACTATAACAAAGCTAAATAAAGCAAGGGCAAAATACGGCAGACAACGGTGGATACATTTGAAAATAATCAGTAATTTATTATAATTAAACTAGAACATAAAGTAATGCAAAAAGCAATATTCTAAACAAATAGCAAGTGAAGGCCAGAAGGCCAAAAACGAAGCCGCCCAATTTCCAGGCCTCTCTCCCAGACTCTCACTCTGAGAGGGACTGGAGATCTGGACGTAGTGTGGGGACGTAGTGTGGGGGCGTAGTGTGGGGACGTAGTGTGGGGACGTAGTGTGGGGACGTAGTGTGGGGGCGTAGTGTGGGGGCGTAGTGTGGGGGCGTAGTGTGGGCGAGAGCGAAAGCGGAGCACGTAGCGTGGCAGCGGTAGCGTTCTGCGAGGAACCAAAAACGAGCCGGCCCCTGGAGTGACGTCAACCAACCCCTTTTATAGGGCTGGTCCAGCAATTAAGCCCCCTGCTGGAGTGTCTGAAAAATACAGAGAGACAGCAGGAACACAAAACAGCTAGGGACGTAACACCCATGCATATGAGTGTATGCGTGCTTGTGTATGTATGTGTGTGTGTGTGTGTGTGTGTGTGTGTGTGTGTATGTGTGTGTATGTGTGTCTGTTTATAAGATGCTTAGAAGTATATACAGATATACCTGGGGGTATTGTGTGTGTGTGTGTGTGTGTGTGTGTGTGTGTGTGTGTGTGTGTGTGTGTGTGTGTGTCACACGGTGCTTTTGTCTCTGTGTGGCATAGGAATTTGGAATGAAATGAGCAGAGAGATAAGAAAAGGAAAACAAATATTTTTTTTATTTCTTTTATTTTTCCTCCTCTGTTCCTGCACCTCTAGGAGCAGCCAGCAGAGAGCACATGGCAGGAACATGCTAATTGGTATGCAGAGAGGACACCAGCTAGGCTCACACATGTTCACACACACGCATGCACGCGCACACACACAGACACACACAATACCCCCAGGTATATCTGTATATACTTCTAAGCATCTTATAAACAGACACACATACGCACACACACACATACATACACAAGCACGCATACACTCATATGCATGGGTCCTACTTGCTGTGTGTCATGCAAATGATGCACAAATCTCTCAATAATAACAATGCAAATAACAATGATGCACAAATCTCTCAATAATAACAAAGCAACAAGCATGCATTTGAAAATCTCACTGCATGCAATTGGATAACACTAGACCAATGCTTACACCAGGGCTTGAAAACGAAATTATTTTTCAAACGTTCCGTTCCGAACGGTTCAGGTAGGCCTATGTTTAACGTTTTCGTTCTTGCATGCGTTCCGCCACAAACATATCGGTCCTGAACCGGTTCGGAACGCAAAATATCGTTCGTTCTTAAAGTTCCGGCAGTGTTTGGCGGGCCTATCAAGTCTATTTTTGTGGACTTTACCTTAGATGAGACGTAGGGGAGAGCCGGGACGATTGAAACACGGGACGAATGAAACAATCCAGTTTTCTCCGAGTGTGATGATGATAGACAGACGTCCTTCGGTCAAAACATAGAGCATGTTCTATCAGCCAAATATCTTCCTGCTATGTCATTTTATCACAGAGTTACTGGCGATAAACGAGTTTTGATGCGCAAAAGTAAACTTCATTAGTGGTTACATTTTTTCGATTATCAATGAGTGTTTTTCATTTAAAGGTTTGACTTAATGCTTATTCAGTAGACCATTTAGTGTTCTCCACAATCCCAGACTTTCATATCGCATGCTTGTTTACATGGAAAGCAAATCAAGCTGTAGTGACATATGTCTGTGTCGGGACGATTGAAACACGTGTTTCAATCGTCCCGACCAGGCTGTAACTCCATGTATTTTAATTAAATGCACAAATAGGTGTGTTTAAACAATTATTTATGGAGGTAAGACATAGAAAAACAGTTTTAGGAAGATGAAAATACATTTGGGCCCACCAGATAGGGGGTTGAGTTTCCCCATGTTATCCTATGGAGACTGACGGCCGGTGGGTCGTTAAGCCTACTTATTTGGATGTGCATTGGCCTAACCCACCTAAAAACCTAGTGAAACGACATTTTCAACAATATAAACATGATATAAATGGGAAAGCTTACCGTTCTAGCTATAAACATGGCAGAATCATCCACAGGGCATGATATTTCAAAAACCGCTTCATACACGCTTCATGATGATGGCAATGAGTTGTTAACAGACATGCACAAAGACGTATAGCCCTGCAACAATATATCTAAAATAAAAACTTTTGGGAGTACCATTCATGATATGTAGTAAAATTTCGAAGTTGTTGGATGTTTATATGGCTTAAACTGTATGTTTCATTCGTCCCCTTATGTTGTTTCAACTGTCCCGACCAGGAGGGACGAATGAAACATTACGCACATCCCACTTTTGTTGTAATAATTACAAACGGTTTTGTTCAAAGCTGAAAATGCATCTGTATTTGACAGAGGACAGATGTAGGTTACTAGTGACCAAATATTAGCTTTCAGTGTGGTACGATTGCTATGTAAATTACGTTTAATTAAAAAGTGTTTCAACTGTCCCGGCTCTCCCCTACTCATTATTTCCCCTTGATTTAGCCTACCGTAGCTATGCCCAAAAATAATAAATCACAGGCAGCATCCAAAAACATTCAGATGGGCTATCCATCCCATAGCCAGACTTACTGTAGGCCTAACCTATGCCTATAAATAATTTCTTATCAAAAATATTTCTGGATACGTGCTAAACTCCTTACCTGATTGTAGCTTTTTTATCCATAGTTTTATCCATATGGAGATCTTCAAAGGCTTGCGCTATAATTCCAACCCTGTTTATAAACGAACCTGTCTGTTGCTGACAAGGCCTATCTCATATTTCCCGTTTAACTCTTCTACATAGAATAGGCTACAATTGAGCAAACATTTCAAATCCCGACTTTAAAACAACAAGGCGTGGACAGGCAAAATAGGCTATTACGCATAGGGCTACAAACAATTTCCAAATCAGTTTCAGTAGCCTACGCTACGAGCTGGCCTAAGATCCGAAGTGGCAGACGGATAGGTTACATTACAACAGCAAGACAAAATATACACATTTGGACCAAAGGTCCATTTATTCATTTTTTCTTTTTCAAACTGCAGAAATCAAATTATTAGGCTGTTCGCCTACAGTAGTTGGCTACATAGCGGCTTGTTAGCTCACATTAACAGTGTAGATGCGGGCTTGTTTTTCGCACAACCGGAAATAGTCTCCCTGACATAGGATATGCTTTTGTGAAATTTTATAAAATATATAGAGAACAAAAAAAAAACGTTATTAACCGGTTTTGTGGATTTCAGAATAACGTTTCTGTTCCGGAACAGTTGAAGACCATTTTGTTTTCGTTTCCGTTTCCGCTCCTCGTAAAATTCCGTAAAATTCCGTTCGTTTTCGGTTTTCGTTTTCGTTCCTTGAACCGGTTCGGAGCCCTGGCTTACACTGAATGATTCCGGACTTTGACGCAATTGGATAACACTACAACCAATGTTTACTGAGAGTCGTCATCAGTTTAGCTCGCCTCTGGCCCGCATATATCAGATACGCCGATTTGATTGGTTCCACGGGATGCAAGGGGTAAAAGTAACGTGCGTCAATTGCTCATTGCCAGAGTGTCTCGCAGAGACAGTTTCATTGTGCTCTTGCGAGAACTCTGGATTTCCAGGGTAGGGGTCATAAGCATTAGCAACCCTATGGTAAATTCCCATAGAGGCAGGCAGATTTTTATTTTTAAAGGCCAGTTATTTCATGGATCCAGGATACTATGCATCCTGATAAAGTTCCCTTGGCCTTTGCAATTAAAATAGCCCCACATCATCACATACTGTACCCTTCACCATATCTAGAGATTGGCATGGTTTTATTTCTGTTAGCCTAATAGCAGTTAGCCTAATAGCAGTTAGCCTAATAGCTGGTTTGATTTGCATTGAGAGATGACTTTATGGAAAGCACCCCATACCAATTGTGAGAAATGGTGAAGGGTACAGTATGTGATGATGTGGGGCTAATTTAATTATTTATTTACAATACAATATTCATTCACAAAGAAGATTGGTGTCCTTAATAGCAGGATACTTGCTAATTTTTTACTTAAGGCATTAAGATCAATTTTTTTACATTACATTACATTACATTACATTTGGCTGACGCATTTTTAGCCAAAGCGACTAACAACATGGTAAACAGTTTAAGTTTTAGAGCAATTCTCAACAATTTTAGGACAATTTAAAAACATTAGAGTACAGTAAGAATAAGTGCATCAGTGAGTGCTGTTTTTAACAGTTACTTGTCAGTTTAAGACGGCTGGTGAGTGCTAGGATCAGTAAGACTTGTTGTAAGTGTTGCTATGAGAGGAGATGTTCTCTAAAGAGCTGGGTCTTCAGGAGTTTTCTGAAAATGGAGAAGGATGTCTCTGCCCTTGTAGGAGCTGGCAGTGTGTTCCACCAACGAGGAACAACAGATGAGAAAAGTTTGGATTGGCTTGAGCGTACCGGTGGTAGAGCTAGACGTTGTTCGTCTGAGGAGCGCAACGGTCTGGAGGTAGCGTATGTCTGTATGAGGGCATTCAAGTAGGTGGGAGCAGAACCGGAGACTACTTTGTAGGCAAGCGTTAGAGCCTTGAATTTGATGCGGGCCGCCATAGGTAGCCAGTGTAGCTGGATGAGCAGCGGGGTAACATGTGCCCTTTTGGGTTGGTTGTAGACCAGGCGCGCCACCGGGTTCTGGATCATCTGAAGTGGTTTCACTGCGCAGGCTGGGAGACCTGTCAGAAGGGCATTGCAGTATTCGAGTCGTGAGATGACTATTGCCTGAACCAGAAGTTGGGTAGCATCTTGAGTCAAGTAAGTCCTGATTTTCCGTATGTTGTAGAGTGTGAAGCGGCATGACCGGGCGACTGAGGCAACATGATCTGAGAAGTTTAGTTGGTTGTCGAGAACAACTCCTAGATTTCTTGCAGTCCTGGTAGGTGAAACAGACAGGGAGTCAAATTTGATGTTGATGTCGTGGTGTATGGTAGGTTTAGCTGGGAGGACCAGCAGTTCAGTCTTTGAGAGGTTCAGCTGGAGGTGGTGTGCCTTCATCCATGTAGCTATGTCTGAGAGGCAATCCGAGATCCGTGCTGAAACCAAGGGGTCATCAGGTGGAAAGGACAGATAGAGCTGTGTGTCGTCTGCATAGCAGTGGTATGAGAAGCCATGCGAACGGATAATCTGTCCCAAGGAGGTGGTGTAGATAGCAAAGAGAAGG